>NW_006286972.1:1577047-1579319 GCF_000327345.1 Myotis davidii | reverse complement strand
TTCTCTCCTGCAGCTTCTGCGGGTCTCAGTGTGCCTTTCCTTCCTTCTAGTTGTAGAGTTTACAGTCAGCCAGGCTTCCTGTGGTTCTGGATGAAGTCCGTGTTGTTTCTCTGAGGTATTAATCAATTGTTGTGAGTGGCATTAACTTCCCGGTGTTTATCTCTGCCGCCATCTTGATCTTTTCCTTGGCTACTTTGAATAGTTCTGTAGTCAACATGGAAGTGCAAATATCTCTTCAAGATCCTGTTTTTAATTTCTTTGGAGCAAATACCCAGAAGTGCATTTTGTTAATAATTACCTTGTTCACAGATTAACCTTATATACAGGACTTACTATCTTATTAATCAATTGAAAAATATATAATCATTTGGATTACGTTTACCATGTCATGATCTTTGTACATTATGCTGTTACATATCTTAGGAAATTAGGGTAGGGGATGTTATTTTACAGGGGTTTTATCTTGCCCAACATTAAGAGCATGAACTAGATAAACTTTTCACAACCCGTGGTTTGTGAATGACCAGAAGTCAGTCAAAGCATTCTAAAATGTCCATGACAACTCCCATTTCTGTCTTGTTAATCAATTCACAAAACAACATTTAATTTCTCTTTACAGTGGAACATGAAGTGAGCTGGTAGAGATTAGGTGAGTGGTCTGATATGCCCTTGAGCAATACTCATGGATCTGTGACTCATTTGTACCTTACTGAACACCATGGTAGTTTTGAGGGGTGTTGCATTTTAATTTTTTTTACTACTTTTAATTTCAGTCAGACCCTGTGTGATGTTTACTCATTTTAGACCATTCGCTAAAAGCAAGAAACATAAGAAACATTTGTTTTGAATTAAAGATAATGAGAGGCATATAAAAAGGATGAAAATCCAAAATTATGCTTTAGAGTAATCTTTACAAGATCAAAATTCTTCACTATCACTTTAAAATGATTCTTTGAGTTTAACAATCAATGTTAAAAAGATATAACACAGGGATGAAATACCTCTAATTTGACTTTTGCCTTTGGAAATAATGATTACCTGAACTTACAGTGTATTTACAAAGTATGATTGAAATAATTTTAAATGGCCTATCCTATTTATCTAAAAACAAAACACAAAATTATGGGAAAAATTACAAGTCGCAAGATATCCAAAAGCAGATAATGAAAGCTGCTTTTATATATTTTCCATAATATAGTACATGCCATAGTACTCAAAATTCCACATACATTCACTTCCAAAATAAAATACCTCATTTTTTATTATTTACTTTTTAAGTCACACTTTTTCTGTATAATTAATTTAAAATAAATTCACCAGTGGATGTGATTTAGTATTTGAATAAAATGCTAAAACTTGTTTTATGTGTCTTAAGAATAGTCATAAGAATGTACTATAATTTAACATATTCCACTAGTGTGTCTCAAGAGACACTGTTTCCCAGTCTAACTCAGTAGAGAGAATACATTTAGATAAAGCATCAGTGTTACATCTAAAAATGATTGGAAGGCAATTTAAATTTTTACTGCTGCTTTTGGAAAGCATTAAAGAGGGACTGTATTTTTAACTCCGAGCAAAATGTTTAAAAATCTCTTTATCTGAGATTCTCTTCCAGTATCTTATACAACATGGCAAAGCCTATTGCTCCCAATTCCCTTCTCTCTCCACTCAGCTCCCCCTAATTATTTATTCCTAAATTTTTGCAGTTGCTTCCATTGTCTTGCTCAACATATGTTTTTAAAAGAATAATAAAATAAAAAGACAACCTGGCAGCCGTACAAGTAATTAAGTACTCTTCTCATAATATGAAGGTGGGGAAAAGGCTGTGAAGTTCATATTCAATATAGTTTTATTTTTACAATTTTATTTTTTATTAATATTCTTTTAAAAATTTTGATGTATAATTATATCCTATTTTACATGTACAGTTCAATATATTGTGACAAATATACCCTCCTGTGTAACCAACACCCAAAATATGTAGACCATTTCCATTAGTCCATAAAGTGCCTTTAAACCCTCGTCAGGCAGTTCCCTACAATTAACAGAGATGACCAGCACGATGATTTCTATCACCATTGTGTGATTTATTCATATTTCCATGGAGCAGTATTTTGTTCCTTTTTATTGTTAAGTGGTATTCTGTTGCATGAGTATACCATTGTTTACCCTTGTTGAAGTGCATTGGGTTTTGTCAATTTGGGGCTCTTCTGCTACTATGTATATATTACTATATATACATTTTGAGTCCCGGTGCTCAAAAATTTGTGCA
>NW_006286972.1:1575746-1576264 GCF_000327345.1 Myotis davidii | reverse complement strand
GTTTATTCAGAAACCAGAATTCAGAAACATTCTGCTGGATGGAATATAAATTATTATAATTACTTTGAAGAGCAATTTGGCAATATTTAAGAAAGTAGTAGAGGCACAGTCTTTAATTCCACAACCAGTCATATATTTTTATTATTTATTATTTATTATTTATTCATTCATTCATTTACTATTTATTTATTTAATTGATTTCAGAGAGGAAGAGAGAGGGAGATAGAAACATCAATGATGAGAGAGAATCATTGATTGGCTGCCTCCTGCATGTCCCCTACTGGGGATCAAGTCTGCAATCTGGGCATGTACCCTTGACTAGAATTGAACTGGGACCCATCAGTCCACATGCCAACCCTTTAACCATTCAGCCAAACCAGTCCCATTTTATATATTTTAACTATATTCTCAGATATGTATATAAGGAGACATCTACAAAAATGTTTATAGCAGCAGTTTTTATAAAACAAAAAAGTCAAAACATCATAAATGTTTTGGCATTAGAAGAATGAATAAAT
>NW_006286972.1:1573717-1575406 GCF_000327345.1 Myotis davidii | reverse complement strand
AAACAGTGAAGCAGCTGAACTTCCAGATGCTTGATTCCATAAATCAGCATTGCAAGCAGTTAAGCATGATGAGTGAGGGACTGGGTGCTATTGAAGAGTATCTGATCTTTTCTCAGGACTAGAGAAGTTGCTTTGACATTTTCAGATTGATCTTTTTTACTATCTGTGCTAAAACATAATGTTTACATAGATCCAAATGTGTATGGACATATAGATAATTTGGGGACAGTGGAATGCTGATAAAGGTTTAACCACCTGCGTAAGGAGAGAAGACAATGAAAGCCTGCATTTATTTTCTCAGGACTAGAGAAGTTGCTTTGACATTTCAGATTGATCTTTTTTTTACTATCTGTGCTAAAACATAATGTTCACATAGATCCAAATGTGTATGGGCATATAGATAATTTGGGGACAGTGGAATGCTGGTAAAGGTTTAACCACCTGCGTAGGGAGAGAAGGCAATGAAAGCCTGCATTTGTAGCTATGGTCAATTCCAATGTTGTCAACACTCCCACCATGGCTGGTTCATGCTCTTGACTAGATTTGATGAACGCAAAGTTGGGAAGAGACGCACATAATTGGCTGGTACGATGAGATCTGGCACTTCACTGTGAGAGATGGGTGTCACAGAACATGTCCCCTAGAAACCAGAGAGCAGGAGGTCACCAGCTGGAGTGCCTGGCCAGCCTAGGTAAGGGGCTGAGGGATATTTTCAGGCTGGCCGAACCCCCTTCAGAGTGCGGGGTCCTGATGGGGTGCTTGGCCAGTCTGGGTGAGGGGCTGATGACTGTTTGCAGGCAGGCCACAGTCCCCAGCCACCCAAGCTCCCTGTGGAGGCTGGCCAGAAGCAGGTATCTGGGATTTATTTATCTTCTATAATTGAAACTTTGTTGCCTTTAGCGGAGACCACAGCCAGCCAGGGCAGGCGGGAAGTTGACTTCCTCCATCGCTGGGGCAACCAAGCCTCCTACTTGCTCCAACTCCATGGCTGCCGGCCGCCATCTTGGTTGGGTTAATTTGCATATAGTCACTCTGATTGGCTGGTGGGCGTGACTGGGGTGTGGTGAAGGTACGGTCAATTAGCATCTTTGTCTTTTATTAGTGTAGATATGCTTTTATTTAAAACCACTTCATTAATTTCACATCCATCATACCAGCCAAAATTTAAACCTAACAGCACATTTAGGAAAGATTATTCAGAAACCAGAATTCAGAAACATTCTGCTGGATGGAATATAAATTATTATAATTACTTTGAAGAGCAATTTGGCAATATTTAAGAAAGTAGTAGAGGCACAGTCTTTAATTCCACAACCAGTCATATATTTTTATTATTTATTATTTATTATTTATTCATTCATTCATTTACTATTTATTTATTTAATCGATTTCAGAGAGGAAGAGAGAGGGAGATAGAAACATCAATGACGAGAGAGAATCATTGATTGGCTCAAACACTGAGCCACACCAGTGACTTCTGTTCTCAGCTGTGACTGACAGTACCTTCCCTATGTCACCCCAACTTTATTAGGCATGCAGCTATCTTCTCTTTGTTGGATTCCTTCCCACAGTGTTTTGCAGGGACTAGGACTGTGGTTCTCTGAGGGATGAAAAGTTGCAGTTTTCTTGTGAAGCTGCCCAAAACATGCCTATAATGCCTGGCCTTCTCTTTGCTTCTTTTCTATCTCT
>NW_006286972.1:1557549-1572436 GCF_000327345.1 Myotis davidii | reverse complement strand
AATCCAGCACGTTTATAAATGTTTTCTGAGAGGCAGAGGTAAAATCTCCAGGTTCTTTTTAAGCTCATCCAGACCTCAGGCCTGCTTGAGGTTAACTCTGAAGGTAGATCAAGGAAAACTTGTGATAAGATTAACATTTCAAATAACATGGGAAATTCTGCAATTAAGTCAGAATTTTTGTTCTGTGCCTCGTTACCTTCAGCTCAGCACCCCAGACACCAATAGTCATTAAGTGTTCAATATGAAAAATATTTCTTTAACGCTAGATCAAAACTAGAAAGATGATCTAACCTAGAAAGTTTCTTTTTTAAGGTAATAGAGGATGACAGCTTAAACAAGGTGTTTTCCTAGGGGGACTTAAGAATATTACTATGTCAGCTTCCCTGTTAAAGATTTAACATCCGATAAAATTTCTAGAATTTTCACTTGGGAATGTTCTGTACATGGAGCTGGCTTGTAGTAAATATTGCTACATATACAGCTTTAAAAATATTTCCAAAGGGCCATAAAAATAAATTTTGCTGCTCTCACTGTTTAATAATAGATTTTTAATTACTGCTTATTTTTTCCTTGGGATTTGGGAGGTTTGTTTTATTTTCTGTCTTCTTTATGGAGAAATAATACACTCAAGAATTTATTTTTCCAGGAATTTATGAACATTCAAGCACTTGTTTCTTAGGTTGTGCTGGGGTCTCTCCAGCTATCAAGGCTTTAAGGCAGATGGACAAACAGTAATCCAAAAGAGAGGTGTTTTGCCCTAGCCAGTTTTGCTCACTGGATAGAGCATTGGCCTGAAACTGAAGGGTCCCAGGTTTGATTCTGGTCAAGGGCACATACCTTGGGAGTGGCATGTCGGAGGGAACCAATTGATATGTCTCTCTCACATTGGTGTTTCTCTCTGTCTCTCCCTCTTCCTTCAACTCTCTCTAAAAATTAATGAAAAAAGTATCCTCAGATGAGGATGAAAAGAGAAAAAAAAAGAGAGATATCTTAGTAATTTTCTTTAGCTATTTCATACAATTGACTAACAGGTTATTTTCTTAACCTCTCTTTATGCCTTCAACTGAAGTGCTTTTCAAAATGTACTTTGTTATAAATTTGAACTGATTCTTGGAAAAAGAAATGAACTAGCAAACAAAGGAAAGACATGAAGGAACCTTAAATTCATGTTATCAAGTAAAAGAAGCTCATCTGAAAAGGCTACATATTGTAAGATTCCAACTATATGACATTCTGTAAAAGCCAAAACTATGGATCAGTATAAAGATCACTGGTTGGGAATGAAGGGATCAATAGGCAAACACAGAGGATTTTTAGGGTAGTGCAACTACTCTGTATATTAATTACAATAATGGATACATGTCATTATACATGTGTTCAAATTCACAGAATGCACAACACCAAGTAAACTATGAATTTGGGGTGATTATGATGTGTCCATCATATTGTAAAAAAAATGGATTTTTTTCTACCAATCTTTTGAAGTATAAGCATTACTTAGAAATGTCATCTAGGCTAATTAATAAAAAAGCAGCCTAGAGTAAAAACTACAAACTTTTTTGGAAAAGAGATGTGCTCCTCTTTTGATTCATTCGGTTGTTTATCTACAATAGGAAACTTTTGGTTAATATCATACCTGCTGCTTTAATCTCAGAGAGCAGTTTCTCTGAGTTGATACAGGTTAATTAGATTAGACTGAAGACAATCTTCTATTCCTGAACAACTGACTCAATCTGAATTTTCAATTAAGATTCATTTATTCCTTGATAGTCTTAAAGTCTTTTTAGACTCCCATTTAAAAGAAATTCTACCTCTTTGTATCCTTCTATATTGTTTCTATTACTGAAAACAGATTGTATTTCTTTTGGATATATATATACTTCCTCCATAGGTTATTTCTTTTTTAAAAATATATTTTTATTGATTTCAGAGAGGAAGGGAGAGGGATAGAGAGATAGAAACATCAATGATGAGAGAGAATCACCAACCGGCCGCCCCCTGCTTGGCCCCTACTGGGGATCGAGCCCGCAACCCGGGCCTGTGCCCCCAACTGGAATCGAACCTGGGACCCTTCAGTCCGCAAGCTGATGCTCCATCCACTGAGCCAAACCAGCTAGGGCCATAGGTTATTTTTTTAAGCTGATATCAAGTAATGCCTTGGTGGAGATGAACTGACAGCTGGTTGAGAACTTTATAGGTACCTTTCGAGGCATAAGTGAGACAGAAATGAAGGGGGCAGACTGCAGAGAGCAAAGCAAAGAGCAAAGACTTATTTTCCCCTCCTTCAAATTATTGTCTCAGGGGCAGGTGTTTAGAGCGGCAGATTGCACACATGCATTTTCCCATGCTGTCCTCAGGACTCTACCCAAGATGATACTAAAGAGATAAACAACAACAACGAAAGGAGAAAGCCATAATCGCACGAGGACAAAGAAAGTAGTAAAAGAGACAAGAGCAGACATGTTAAAAAAAATTAGAAATAGGGAAACAGAAACGTGATAAAGGATTTAGCTGAAAGCTACCTGCCTTCCCCAAAGTGCATGTGCTGGCCTACAGAACTACAAAAGAGCTGAGGAACAGAATGAGTGGGCAGATGGGGCTCAAAAGAGGAAGTGGTTGAAATTCCCTATAAGAAACAGTTCAATAATAGATCCTTCCCCTACCCAATGCTCCAGAATTGAGCACACACTTGAGACAAGGAGTGAATCTTTGATTGAGAATAGCAGGGGCCATATTTTATCATATTCTGTCCCCAGGCCTGGAAAAAAAGGAAGGAGAGGGTGGAGGGAGTAGCAATTTTACTTCCTTTTACACCACCCCATGATGTCATAATGAATTACTGAGGCCAGTACTTGGGTCTACACAGACATCTCTCTTGGGGAGCTATGACACATAACTCAAATGAGCATATAATTAAAAATCATTTTTCTTTAGCTTTTAAGTGCATTATGAAAATTGCAGCTTTTTAATTTTTTATACATTTTCTTAATTATATTTTGTTTTGTGTATTAATAAAATTAGTCTTAATTCCCTACCTACTTGCTGACTGACAATGGGGAGATACAGTTTGAAAGTGGAGTGGGTTACCCTTTGAGACAGCATGGAGGAAACTTGATAGTATTATGCTAAGCAAAAAAAGCCACTCAGAGAAAGACAAGTATCACATGGTCTCACTCATATGTAGAATCTAAGGAAGAAGAAAAATAAACTAATGAACAAAATAGATCCGGAGACATAGAAGCATAGAACAAACTGATGATTCTCAAAAGGAAGGCAGGGGTGTGTGGGTGGGTGGGGAGAGATTAGCCAAAGAATTTATATGCATGTATGCATAACCCGTGGACATAGACAATAGTGTGCTGAAGGTCTTGAGGGGGAGGGATGGGTGCGGAGTGGAGGGGAGTCAATGGGAAAAAAAAAGAAGACACCTGTAACACTTTCAACAATAAAGATAATTTTTTTTAAATGTAGAAGCCACAAAAATGGACACCTGGTAAATACTTTCCCTCCTAAAATATTAATAAGTTAAATTTATACTGGATTTTGAAGGCTAGCTAATAAACTTCTAGCTATCATAAGAATCAATAGCAATAAGTAATGATTCCATGAATCAAGATAATCATTATCATTCAGGTATATTTATTCCAAGTAAATAAAATGTATATGACTTGAATTCTTAGCAAAATAGTCACAGAAAAACTTAAATGCAAGGAATGTTGTCATCTAAACCAGCTTTATCTCCTAGAATAGTGATGAAGCTCGAGAAGCCAGCAATGTATACAAAATGTTTTATCCCCAATCCTGTTACTTGAAAGATTAAAAATAAGGTCATGGAAGACAAACATTTACTATATTACCTATAGTGATGTCCTAATCAGTGAAAAACGAAAACATAATAATCTCAAACCAGAAATAACCTCTCCCTCTCTCATATTCTCTCTTTTTCTTTTTCATTTTTTTCTTTATGTCAGTTGGTAATATAGTCACATTATAGTGGTAATAAATATAACTATCATGAAAATAGGTTAGGCTTCCTATAATAGAGCATGCACTGTATATTCCTCTTTCAATATATTTCTCTCTCAAGGGTTGTTTTTAAAGTTATATATAATTAAAGAAAGAATAAAGCTATTTCTGGAGAAAGGAGTTATAAAATTTTTCACATAAAACAAAGTTAATATATTTTTCTTGACAGACTTGTTACTGGTATACAGGAAAGCAACTGACTTTTGTGTATTACCCTTGTATTCTACAACCTTGCAATAATTGCTTATTCATTCTAGAAGGTTTTTCTCATTCATTTGGATTTTATACCAATCAAGTCATCTGTGAACAGATAAATTTATCTCTTCCTTTCTGATTTGTATGTGATTTTTCACCTGTCTTATGGCATTAGTGAGGACTTCCAATATGAAGTTGAACAGTGGTGGTGAGAGAGGACACACAATACCATTTACATTACCACCCCAAATAAGTAAAATACTTAGGTATAAATCTAACAAAATATGTACAAACTACAAAACTCTGATAATCAAAATCAAAGAACTAAACCAATGGTGAGGTATTCCATGTTCATGGATAGGAAGATTCAATACTACTAAGGTGTCAGTTCTTTCCAATGTAATCTATAGATTCAATGCTCTCCTAATAAAAATCCTATCAAATTATTGTGTGAATATCTACAAACTGAATCTAAACTTTATATGGAGAGGCAAAAGACCCAGAATAGCCAACACAGTAATGAAGGAGACAAACCTCACTGGAGGACTGATGTGACCTGACTTCAAGAATTACTATTAAGCTGACCACTTAGAATAGTAGCTCATCTTCCTTGGGCAGGGAAGAAGGAGAGTTCCTTTAAGAACTTTCTCTCCATCCCTTTCCCTCCACCCTCAACCCAACTGAATCCCTTACCTTCTCACCCTGAGCTAGCACCCAGCAGAGAACTATATATGCTTTTGAGATGAAAAAAAAAAGATCTTCACTAAAGTAATTCTTCCATTTTCCAACTGTGAATACTGTGAGTCAAAAAGATTGAGCAACCTTCCCAAGGGTACTGGGCTATTATTTCCTGCTAGTGTTGCCTTAACTTACCAACACTTAGGTCGTCACCTTTATTGTACTTTGTATTACAATTGGAAAATTCCCAAACTGTCCTCTGTTTATATGGGTTCATATAAAACCTGGGACCTTGATTATAATAAATGAAACAATGTTTTAATATCCTGTATTCTAATATCATGATTTATATTTTATACTAGAAAATCATAGTCAATATTTCCATACCTGGGACTCAAGCATAATGTATTTTTTTATAATCAATAATCACTTTTAGTTAAGCCACACTCTGAAGAAAAATAAAAAATCAGCTAATTATTATTTTTTATATTTTGTTTTATGTGTTTTTGTTTGTTTCTTTGTTTTTTTAGGGAGAGAAGAAGGGAGAGGATGAGAGAGAGAGAGAAACAACAATGGGCTGCCTTTTGCATGGCTCCTAATGGGGATCAAGCCTGTGACACTGTCATGTGCCCTGACTAGGAATCGAATCAGTGACCTTGTGGTGCTTGGGACAAAGTCATTCCTCAGCATCCAGGTCCTTCAGTCTCAGACAATACCACTGCTGAGAAATCAAAGGCCCACAATAATGTTCATGCACAAGAACAAGTGTCCTTCCTTTTCTGGCATATTTCCAGTGTAAGTTAAAAATTATATCTATATCTCTTTCCTGGAGTCCTCCTCATCTCAGATCCTCATTCCAGAAAACAGCTGCCCAAGCAAGAATACGTGTAATGTCAAAGAGCAAATTATAGTATACAAGTAGACTACATTATAAATACAGGAGTGGACAAAAAATAGATCTTCAGTTCCTTGTATGGAAAATAATGCAATCATTAATACATACTAATACAAGAATAAACTATTTTGCATACTCTCAATGGTAAGCCTACTTTTGCCAATCCTTGTATATTCATAAAGCAGAAACACATCTCTCAGAGAAGCAACAAAACCTGCAGAGACATAACTGTGCCAAAAACATACACACATCAGTTAAAATTACCAAAGAGACTACATTGTTTTCCAGTTTATAACATCTGCAGTCCTGTTTACATGCTCAGGAAAGAGCCAGAGGATAAAGGAAGGGGTGCTAAGATGCAGAATAAGAGATACATGGGGAAAAATGTTCTCTTAAGAGGGCTATAATTAGGAGATAGAAGGAGATGGAAGTCAGAACACAGGGGATGAAATAGCCTTATATGGACAGAAAAGCTGGTGGAAGCTCGGGAGTAAAGGTCTGGGCAAAGATTCTAAATGAAAACTGAAACCCCTGCGATGATCTGGGAAATAGATAGGGGAAAACAGATTTCTTTCAATTCCACAACGAACTTCTGGATGGTTAGTAAAGAAGCCTCTTCGCCTTTCTGAGTGTGAATGAACTCTATAAAAGAGAAATATTATTGCACCCCTGCTTCTCACATTAAGACATAGAAATAATAAGTGCATGATCATAGAGTAATGGAAGATGGAAAACCAGCTTTAAAATGCGTACAATCTTGCTGTAGTCAAGAGGGAATACATATATGAGAAGCCTTGTGTGCATGCTGATAAACTGCAGAGCAGCAGCACTGATTCCAGTAGACCAGAGGTTCTCAACCTGTGGGTCGTGACCCCTTTGGCGGTCAAACGACCCTTTCACAGGGGTCACCTAAGACCATCCTGTATATCAGATATTTATGTTACAATTCACAACAGTAGCAACATTACAGTTATGAAGTAGCAACGAAAATAATTTTATGGTTGGGTCACAATATGAGGAACTGTATTTAAAGGGCCAGAAGGTTGAGAACCACTGCAGTAGACAGAAGGCAAGATTTCCTCTGTGTTAGCTTGAATGCCCCATGTTGAAGGGACGGTCTTCATTATGCCTATGACTTAGAACCTGGATTGCATCAGATGTTATAAAAGGGTCTGTGAGTCCACTAACACAGAATATCACCATGTTCACAATGATGTGAAGGCTCCCTTGTTATTGGCATAAGAAGATATAGTGCGGGGTCCTCAAACTACGGCCTGCGGGCCACATGCAAATACAAATATTGTATTTGTTCCTGTTTTGTTTTTTTACTTCAAAATAAGATCTGTGCAGTGTGCATAGGAATTTGTTCATAGTTTTTTTTTAAACTATAGTCCGGCCCTCCAACGGTCTGAGGGACGGTGAACTGGCCCCCTGTTTAAAAAGTTTGAGGACCCCTGCTATAGTGAGACTATAACTAAAAATAATGAGTTTTTAAATACTCCGATCTTAATATTCTGATGCCATTGTTTATCAGTTGTGAATTGGACAATTCCGTAAACTCCTTTAACATATGGTAACAAAAGTGGTACTTCTTAAGGTTGCCAGCCTTTCTCTCTCTCATTTTAGTGAGGCAGCACTTGCATGAGTCATTGTAACAGACAGAGGCACGAAGATAACACCAGGGGAAACCATGACACATGTCTGCAGCGCCTGGGTAGGGTGTTATAAGTTTGTCTATGTGGGAGGAAGTACTGAGGTACCATCGGAGTTAAAAACCAGCCAGAAACTGGGGCAATGCCATAGATCTTCCCAGTCGGAATGCCTCATGGCTCAGTTCTTAGCTCTCTTTCCTGTATATATTCTCACACTGTATGTTTTCTCCAGGTCCTTGCCCTTAAATACCATCTTATCAGTTTCTGGGCCGGTGCCATAGCCTAGTACACAAACTAGATTGCTTAAAACAACGGAAAGGTTTTGTCTTACAGTTTTGGAGACCAGAAGTCTGAAATCAAGTTGTCAGCAGGGCTATGATCCCTTTGAGTCTGTAGGGTAGGATCCTTCCTCGCCTCTTCCTAGATTCCGTTGGTTTGCTGACAATCCTTGGCTTTTTTTGGTTTGCAGCTGCATCACTCCAGTCTCTGCCTGAATCATCGCATAGCATTCTCTCCTCGTGTGTCTAAATCTCTGTGTCTCTTATCTTCTTATAAGGACACCAGTCTGATCAGATTTAGAGCCTACTCCACTCCAGTATAATTTCATCCTAACTTGACTATTAACATCTGCAATGATCATATTTCTAAAAGAGGTTACATTCTGAGGTACTGGGAGTCAGGACTTCAACATATCTTTTGGGGACAAGGGGACACAATTCAACCCACTGCACCATTAATAGACTGATGTGTCCCAAATTTATATCTGTAGTATTGATCCTGAGCCATCTCCCATTGCCTACTTGGTAGCTCCACTTGGATATTGAAAGAGGCATCTCAACAAGAGCAAACCTCAACTGTCCCAACCCACCACTTCCAAAGCTTTCCATTCTCAGCCTTCTTCATCTCAGTGAATGGGCTAACATCTGCCTCACTATTCAATTAAAAAAAAATCTAAAAGTCATCTCTTGTCCCTCTCTTACCCTCATCTTCTACATATAGTCCATCAACAGCTTTTTCTTGTTCTTCTACCTTCATGATGGGAGCTGAGTCATCCATTTCTCTAATTTATTCTGCCACCATACAGATCCAAATCACCATGAAATACAAAAAAAGCTTCCAAAATTATCCCCTTGCTTTCTTTCTAGTCCATTTTCCATACCGCAATCAGAGAAAAAAATTTTAAAGATACATCAAATCATGGCATTCCTTTTCTTGAAACTCTCAAAGTCATTCTGCTATATATAGAATAAAGTTTGAACTTTTTATTGTGGTCTACCAAGACTAACAAGGCTTAGATCCAACACCATCATTTCATACCACTAAACCCCCTGCTTATATCAGCATAGTCACTTGACTTCACTGATTCCAGAAATGCTCTTGTTTGAATGTTCTAGAGTCCAAATATGAGGTGCTCATGAGGCTAGGGGGAAGGGGAAGTGATGGAAGAGGGAGAGAGAAAGGAAAGCATAGCAACTGGTATTTCATGGCTGCAGGGAGACCTGGAGTCCACCTACTTTTATATACTCACTTTAAACCAATCCTTTTCATTTCGCTCCTGCTTTCTACCACTACCATCCATGTATTTCTATACCTCCAACTTCTAAACATTGCAATTGGAGTACCTTTTGCAGATGCTCAAGAGAAGGTGTCTTTGCCCCCTGCCAGGTCAGATACTTTTCCTCAACTGACTTCCTAGCTTCCAAAATTCATGACAATATTTGTCTACAGATATGCTTTGTCTTATTCTCTTTGACCTTATGAACCAACACACTTTTACCCCTTAATTCTTCCGTGGACTTTGGGAGGAAGAGTAGGTACGTGCATGTAATCATCCGCTGATTCATGAGAAGCATCACTAGCATTAACTTGATTTCTCTATTCCAACTCTTCTATTATAATAACTGGCATAAAACCCTTATATTTGGGTCAAAACAAACACTGCATCATTTGTATGAGAACAATGGATGGGGTGATAGTTCACAGCAGCGTTTCTCAACTTCAGTACTATTGACATTTGCACTAAATAACTCTTCTGGGCGGGGCTGTCCTACGCATTGTTGTATGTTTAGAAGCATCCCAGTTCTGTCTCCAGATATTATCAGATGTCTCCTGAAGGGGGATGGGAGGACTTTCCCTGGTTGAGAAGCACTAGTTTAGAGAGAAATCGGAGTACTGTTGCCAAAGGAAAGAAGAGAAAGTGACAGATAAAAGAAAAATCCTCTACTCCTTAATTTAACCAATAAAATGTGACTTGGAAAGGCTTGCACCGAGACATGCCAATAATTTTGACCCTGAATTACTGTCTGATCTCAGGACAAGCAGGAAATGGCAGGAGCCAAGGTTGATCTGAGGGACTTAGCAGTAGGGTCCTTAAGTCTTTGTACGTGTGTTTCACTATTTTCAGAGTTGAGCATCACTGCAGTTCTCAGTATTTCCGTTCTACCTACCAACCTGACGCAATGTATGTCATATATACATTTATACTTATCACATATTCTTTTAACAGACGTTTATTCCCCTGGACACACACTATGTCAGGTACCACTGGGGACACTGTACATACTTGCAGCAGTATATATAATATTAGGACTTCAACTTTCATGGTGTTTAAATTCAAGAGAACAATTGACAGTACATAGTAAACCCATCAACAAATAAGGTATCTCAGGAGAAGATGAGTGCTATCTATACTAATAAAAGCATAATATGCTAATTAGACAGGACAGCCAAATGACTTTCCAGACGTCCTTCCAGACAACCTTCTGGATGAAGCCGGGGCTGCGAGGGTCAAGGCAGGCCTCCAAGGCTGCAAGGGCTGAGCCCCTTGCATGAATTTTGTGCACTGGGCCCCTAGTATAGAAAATAAAAGACTGTGCTGAGTTAGAAATGAATTACAGTGGGGGAAGAAACAGAGAAGGCAAAATTAGACTAGGAAGTCAGGGAAGACCCACTGAATAAATGACATCTGACTCAAACCCAAAATATAATTAGAGGATATAATGAAAGGTTTCCCATTTAAAGACCTAGAAAGAGTACACTAGGAGAAGGAAAGAACCAGAGCCATATGTGTAGGTGTGAACATGTGAATATATGTGTGCATATATGGGTATACGTACATGTGTGTATACATATGTGCTATGATCTGAATTATGTGTCCCCCAAAATTCATATTTAAAATCCTAATCCCCAAAATGGTGGTATTAAAAGATGAGGCCTGCCCTAGCCTGTTTGGCTCAATAGATAGAGCATTGGCCCATGGACTGAAGAGTCCCACGTTCAATTCCAGTCAAGGGCACGTATCTCGGGTGCAGGCTTGATCACTGGCCCTGGACAGGGTGCATGGGGAGATAACCAATCAATGTGTCTCTCTCACATTGATGTTTCTCTTTCTATGTCTCTCCCCTTCCCTTCCACTCTCTCTAAAAATCACTGGGAAAATATCCTCGGGTGAGGATTGAACAAACAAACAAACAAAAAAGATGAGGCCTTTGGGAGGTAATTAGGTCCTGAGGTGGGAGACGTCATGAAGGGCATGAGTGCCCTCAGAAAATTGACTGCTCTCCCTACCTGCTACCACCATGTGAGGATGCAGCTGACTAGGAAGTGGGCTTGCACCAGAACTGAAGTGGTCAGAACCTTAATCTTGGAGTTTCCAGCCTCCAGAACTGTGAGAACCAAATTTCTGTTGTTTATCAGTCTACCAGACGTTTTTGTTATAGCAGCCTGAATAGACTTAAAACAGTATGTACACATACACATTTAACTTTTTCTCTACATCTTTGCTTCTGTTTACATAGCTACTCCTTCCTTGTTAACATAGGCCAGCAAATGACCCATTACAGTTGCCTGCTCTCTCCTCATTTCACCCTCCTATATTTTCAGCTTCTACTATTGCCATATTTTGGTATTTCATAATTTGAATTCATCTGATGGGCTGAACTTACCTTTTGCTGCAAGTAATGCCATAAACTGCTTGCCCATCTATGGATTGACTACTCTTGGATCAGATGCCCTTGCTAATCAAACAAAAAGTCTGTGGTGAAGAAAGGGCAGTTGGTACTACACCTGCCTGCAGTCAAGTCAGTTTCTCTTTAAGAGTCTGGGGAAGCAAGCTTTCTGATGGACACATCTCCTGACATCACCAGCTGGATCACTCTTTACTGTGCACTCAAGGTCATTCTAACCTTCATCTCTGCTATCATTCATGTTCCATTTTTAACTTATCATCCAGAGAAGGCCCTGGAAGTTACCAGAAAAATCATCCTGGCAGTAGCAGAGGTTAAAAGCAAATAGATAAGAGTATGTCTTCCTCACAGCAAGGTCATATTGAAACTGATTTTCCCCAGACAGGGAAACGCACATGTTTTATATTTCTTAGTTCATATTCTTTGGTGTGAACCATCAACTTCTAGATTAAGCCAAAAAACTATTGCACTGTCATTTGAGCCAAACTAAGTTCAAAGCTCTGGGTGAATTATCCCTGAACAACATGATGAAATCCCTGAGATGGGAGCTTACCTTGTAGTGGGGACAAGCAGTGGCTGTTTTCCAGACCTCTGTGACTGCCCAGCACTCTTAGAGCACCTTTCCAGTGTTCTGCAAATTTTTTACCTACATAGACCAGCCTCCCCAAGGAAGATACCAAAATTCAACATCCCCAGACTCTCTCCTCTCTCTTTTTCCCCCAAATTCTTTATTGTTGAAAGTATCACGTATGTCCCATTTTTCTTCCATTGACCTCTCCCAGCTTGCCCCCACCCTTCCCAGACTCTCTTGCAGCTAGATCACAGGGGTGTGACCATGACCCTTCCAGTCACATGCCCTGATAAGAGAATAAATAAGATAGTTCCATAAAGACAAAGACACACAGAGATCTGTATTTTTTGTGAGTGCTGTGGTTTTGCAGAAAAGTCACTTAGGCCAGAGACAGACCAGTAATAGGGATTCTTGTAGTAGCATTTGGTGCCCAAGAGGCAGAGTCCTCAGGTAAGTTCCTCGTGGTACAATTTGGGCATTTGCTAGATGTGTGCCAATTAATATGGTAGCTAATAGCTTTGTGCACCTCTTGGGCTCTCAGAATATGGCTAGAGCAATGGACTTACTGAATTTTTAAATGAATTTAAATTAAAATGTCAAATCAGTTGCTGCATTCATTATTTAGAAAACTTTTAGGTATATTTGGAACAACTTTGGTATGTGTATCTACTTTTTCAACTGTAAATTTTATGAAATCAAAATCTAGATTGGGTTTTCTGATAGAAGTTTAGTATCCAAATTAAAACAGGATATTAAATGTAAAATACACATAGGATTTTGAAGATGATATAAAAAATAATTCAAAATATCTCAATAATTGTTTATGTTGATTACATGTTATAATAATATTCTGGATAGACCAAAGTTAATAACATATATCTTTAAATTAATGTCACTCTTTTCATTTTACTTCTTTAACATGGCTATGGGAAACCTGAAATATGTATGTGGCTCATGTAATATTTTCATTGGACAGCAATTTCCTAGATGAATGGTTCTCAAATTTAAATATACATCAGAATTTCCTGGAAGTCATATTAAATTAATACAGTGTCTTAATTGATAATAACAGAAGGTGATCAAGGAAGAAATCTGAAGAAGTGACCTTTTAGGTGGACTCAAAGGTTAAGATTTGGGGAGAGTCTGCTGCAGAGAGAGGGGATAGCACAAGCTAGGGTTCTGAGGCAAGAAAACGACTGGTGCTTCTGAGAAGCGTCAAGAGGCTCTGTGGCCAGATCATGCAAAGTAGGAAAGAACAAGTGATGAGAAATCAGAAAGACAGATGGGAACCAAACTGTGCATGGCACTGTAGGTTTTGGTAAGGAGTCTGAATGTTATTCAAAATGAAAAGGACCTCCATTAAAAAATTCAAGCAGTGGGATGGGGGATCTGATATTACTTCTAAAAAATTAATCAGGCTAATGCCTGGAAGATGGATTGACTATGAGAAAGTGGAAATGGACAGAACTATAAGAAGACAATTGCAGCAACAAATAAAGGCTAAGTAAAATATGCTGAAATGACCTACTGGAATTGTAAGCAGCTACTGACTGTAAAGATTATGGAGATGGTACAAATAATGCAAATGTTTAGGATACAATGTTGATTGAACAAAAGTCAGTATATAAAATTGAGCAGACATTACACTTCAACTATGTGAAGTTATGTATGCATACAAAGAATAAATGAGAATATACACCATCTACCTCAAAAAAGAAAAGAAAATACTGAAAGTATGGATGATAGGTTTCCTTTGCCAAAGTGTAAATTCAGCTAATATTACTTTAGAACAACATAAATTGGGAACTTCTGTTTAGTTCATTGAAATATTTATTTTGCCTATCCTCTTGTGAAATATTTTTGTCAGCTCATTTACTCATTTTTAATAGATCTTACATATTCATTTTTTTGGTAATCTTTAGATTCAGTGTGGTTTGAAAAAAATCATATTGGTATTTTTGCTGAGTTCAGTTTGATTCCCAGGTTTAGAGATTAATTGAGGGAAAATTGATATCTTCATATTGTTGAATTTTCCAGTCAAGAGAAGTATTCTGTTCACTTATGTTTTTTATTCCTTCGTACATATGACTGAGAACTTTCCAACTGACTTTTCACTTCATAAAAGAATGCTATTGAATTTTTAGTCATTCAACTCTAGTTTACGGTATTAGTAGGCCTTTATAGTTTATTCTCTTTGATTTTCCATGTATAGAAGCATATACCATCAGCAAGTGATAATTTTCCTTCTAACTTTTATAATTCCATTTTCTTTCTCTTGCCTAATCCCATAGGCCACTAACTCCATAGCATTGTCAAACAATAGTGACCATGGTGTGCATTTTTGTTTTTCGTTTTTCCTAATTATATGGGAAGTGCTTTGGATGTTTAACAAATAAACCATCTTTTTTAACAGCTTTCAGGGGAGCTACCATCTACTGGATGTGTACTTTGCAGTTCTCCTGCATTTTCATCACTACCTTTTTTGTCCAATGCCTTCCACCTTGAAAATGCCTTTCATTTCTTTAAAGACAAAAAACAAAACAAAATACGATTCTTCATCTCTTATCCATGGCTTCAAAAGGAAGAAAAAAAAATGGAGTGGAGGTCAGGGCGAAAAGGAGCTTGCCAGACTCCATGGCAACAGCCAGAGCCCAGGGGTAGAGGACCTTCCTTCAGGAGAGGGCCCTGCCCCCGGGGTCACCGCAGAAGGAAGAACTGGGGCGTGGGGAGGAGTCGGGCCACCTCCTCCCGGGAGCACTGCCGGCTCCAGCTGCCCGCCCCCCGTCCCCTCCATCCCCTCCATCCCCTTCCCGTTCCGGCCTCTGCCGTCGCTCCCAGCCGCTCCCGTCTGTCCGTCTGTCTGTCCGGCTGGCCGGGCGCGCGACCTCCGGCCACCGGCTTGGAT
>NW_006286972.1:1556319-1557537 GCF_000327345.1 Myotis davidii | reverse complement strand
AGCGGTCCAGGGCTCTTGCTTCCCAAGCTGGTTCTGCTCTCTGTGCTCGCAGGTCAGTGACCCAGGGCGGGGAGCGGGATGGGGGCCCCGGGGCCCCGCTTGGGTCCCCCCTCGGGGCGACGCGGTCTGAGTGGACGCCCCGGGAGCGCGAAGACGGTGTGGTCCCCGGAGAAGGGGACCCTGGTCTCCACCTCCACGCGGTTTGGTTTTGTTCCTTTCCTCCATGGTGCCCTTTCCTCTGGAGTTCCCTCGCTGTTCTTCACTTCTCCTTCCCTTCTGCACCCAGCAACCTGGAACCCCCAACCCCACACTCAGGGGATTTCACTCTCTGAATAACGGAACCTCATCCAGTTGTGTCCGCATCCACGACTCCGGAATCAGGGCGGTTGGAGGCTAAGGGGTGGAAGGAAAACATGTTTAAAAAGCACCTGAAGTCTGAGGGGTATTGCGGACGTTTTCCAACGAACCAGAGTGGTGACTTTTGCATTTCGCTGCAGGCTCCGCACTGCCTCCCCACCCTCGCGTTTTGAATATTCCGCTTTTTCCCCCTGGAAGGAAAAACCCTGAGACCTTTGTTTTTATTCTTTAGAGCCGATTCTCTAGTGCAGTCGCCGGGGCAATCAGATGCTTTGAAATCAAACATAAGGTTTTTGGGAGGCATACATTCACCTGGCGTCTCGTCTGTTTTCGTGGATTTTGTTGAGCCCTTGCTTGTAGGTGAAGGGCACCTCATGTCCCTCCTCCTAATTCCTCTCAGTGAGCATGGCTGATGACTGATGAGGCAAAGTGCTTTTCTTCTTTAGCTATTGCTATGGAGCCCGATGATCTGGCCTTTCATTCCTTACTCAGGTCTAAAGTTAATTACACACGGGTTTTGCATCTGTTTTCTATTCACAACACGAGCTAAAAGCGAAGTGTTTTTGCAAATGTTTTCCCTGTCTCTAATTTCCTATGAGGAAAACCAGAGGCTGGTACCCATGACCTTGCAATACTAAATTTATGTATAGCGGTGTGATTTTTTAATATATATAAAGATTGTTTTTATAAATGCATGTAAAGATACTAGAGCTAAACGAAGAGTTCTTCAACATTATCTGCACATCAAAAGCTTTGAATTCCTCTTTCAACTCTGCCAAAAGTGACACACAATAACTCTTATGGAAATTTTCAGTCTGTTTATTGAAATGCAAATTAGTGGTTTCCATAAGAGTTCAAAGA
>NW_006286972.1:1543636-1556280 GCF_000327345.1 Myotis davidii | reverse complement strand
ATGAAGAAATTTATAAAAGGAGGAAAAGCACTTCCTGTTTAATGAGGAGAATTCACATTCTAATCTATTTACACTTATTTCTTTTACTTAAATCATACAAGGTTTCAGAACTTGAGGGACTAACAGAATCAACTGCATTCATATTTGTTTTATCTCTTTATTCGTTTCTTTGAAGTAATGATAGCTCTTTCCTACCCCTTGTCTTTATCAAGAGAATACAAAAATAAGAAAATCGAACACAGCAAATGCAACTGTAATAACCTCATTTGCTCTTACTCAACCACACCATTGATGACAGCTTTTTCTTATTCTTTTGTCTTATTCTATACTTTGTGGTGAAGAGAAAGCTTCTAATTTGCACACTTTTCCTTCTCTTGGTTCCCATCCCCAGGTTCCCTTCCCGCAGAGCTGGTTGGTTAGTTCAGAAAGTTTTCTCTCCATCCATTTCTTCTCTCTTTCCACATCCCTCCCTGCTAAGCTACAAAATACACAATCTGAAGCCAAAAATACTAAGTTGACTTATTGTCTTTGATAAGAAATATTTAGTTAATGTGTTCTTTGGTGTTAATTCCTGAACTCTTTATAGCAGAGGTTTTTTATATCAGAGGCTTCCATATTTGTTCATCTAATATTTGCTGAGTGAGATGTGGTGAGGGACAGAGGTCTTCCTCTGAGTCTTGGCTAGGAGATAGTGTGCCCATTACCCAAATGGGTCACAGGAGAGGTACAATCATGTGCTGTCGGTGTTCAAAGGAGAGGGCCTTATTGCTGGCCTCGGAGTGTAAGCTCCATGAAAATGACGTCTATTTTGCTCACCTTAATAGTCTCAGAGACTAGCAAAACGCTTGGCCCATAAGTGGAACACAATCAATATTTGTTCAGAAAAACTGAATTGAGTAGGACTTTTAGGAACTAGGCCTTTGAAAGGTAGGGAGGTCTTGGAGATGGAGTATTAGGACATAGTATGCACAAAGGCAAAAACGACGAGTTGTGTCTTCGGAAAAATAGATAATTCAGTTTGGTTGGAAGTAAGAGTTATGGCTGGAAGTGAGGATTGAGATGAGATAAGGGGACACTACAGAAGTAAGACTAGTTCAGACGCCCTGTTAAATGAATTGTTTTAATGGGACAAAAACATAAGTAGATGTGCTGTCCATAACCTGAATTATAACCCCAAAGCAAATGCATTAAATTCCTGGCCCATTTGTTAAGGAGATACGAGCAAGTTTCTATATCTGAAGCATCATGCTGTATTGTGGAGCCACTTCTGGAATGAGACCCAATGAAGTGTTTACATTATTATTCAACACCCAGTACAGGCTACAAAGACAGGATTTGGCCAAGGTTTTGCCTTTGCAGTCTCAGCTAGAATGACTTCTGTCCCCTCCTTTTCCTTCCTCTCTTATCCTTAGCTGTAGCTTATAAGAACCTTGTTCTGAGCAAATCTTTGCTGCCAGATGCTGTTTTTCCTGTAGGACACATTCCTTAAGGTGGGGTGGGGGTGGGAAACCTTCGTCCAGATCTTCATGTCTTTAACTAAGTTTGCATTGGCTGATTTTCAAGGATATTACCTTGAATATGAGAAGCAATATTATTTGTTTTCTGAAAACAATAAAAATGTTCCTTTTTTTTTTAAAGTGAGAAAATGCTCCTGTATTGTTCAGACTCTGATCTTTGTAGAATTAGTCTCAAATAAAGTGGAGAAAGCAACTAACATATCAAAATAAGCTTTGAGGTGTTGTTGGAACCTCGGTCTGGAAATGCCATGGTTGTGAATGTATTTGCCGAGCTATTAAATCTGCCCTTTTCAGTCGTTTAATTCTGGGAAGTAGGAGCACTGGAAAATGCCATAAAAATCATGAACAATGTGTGACATGATGGAGATGTTTGCTGCAGGTAAAAGCCAGTTTCTTGGCTACAAGATCTTGGGCTTGGTTTCCTGTCACATTGGCTCAAAATATTTTGATATCAGCATGTCCCTACATTAAGAGTAATTGAGGGCAATAGTAGTAGTTGTGTCTTTGATATTCATGGAGTGCTTAGTAAGATCCCTGTCCTGGATTTCACTGAAAGGGCACCTCATAAAGCTGCTTACATATCGGTTATCCTCCCGCAGAACAAATGAGGATATCAGCTCTGCCTGTATCTCAATGTCTTTTATAGTTTTTAAGATCATGAAGCAAAACATTCCTAAATATTTGAATTAATTAAACAGCACACAAAAAATGAGAGCAGTAAACATTCACCGGGAAAATGAGAAAATAAATAGCCTTTAAAAGTTTGATGCGTTCTGCAAAAAGCATACAGTCAATAAATCATTAGATTGTGTTTCTATCTTCAACATTTTCAAGTAAATTTAAGCAGAGTTACTGCATCTTACAAAGGAAACTATCCCCCTCATTTCTTTTTACCCCATCCCAGAGGAAGACATTCAAGTTTGTTAATTTAGAAGTTAGAAATAAAGTTGGGGGAAAGAAAATGTGAACTTTTTTTTATCTTGTTCCACAAAGGCCACACATTATTGGTAAAGGTGAATGAACTTTGCTACTTTTTTGGTCACGTCCTTTTGTAAAAGTTCATCTTGGCAAGGAGTTGATTTAAAAGCAAAAGCAAAATTTTTCTTTCCAGATAAATCAATTGGGCATGTAGACCTAAATATAACACCTTATATTTTTATGTGACTTGAGCAAGAAAGCAAAAGCCTTACATAATTTAGAAAATTGTTATTACCTTCAGAGATTGAGTTGGAAATGACTTATTTTGTGAATTTTGAACATCTAACTTAAATTATCAGGCTGTACTTCATGTTTTCCTAATACTATACCTGAAGCTCATATATCCATTATAATGTATACCACTAACCATAACTAAATGGTAACCTTAACCTGTTAAACATAAATTATTTAGATGGAATAAAGAATTTTTAAAAGCCAGGGTAATTTCTATTCAACATTTTTGGTATAATTCTCCTTACCAAAAACATATGGCAAAAAAGATAGTAATTTGGTTTTGTTAACTCCAACATGTCCTTTTTAATCAGAAAATACCTTCCCCCCATCACAGAGTGCTGTTTCATAGTTTATTGATTCTTCAACCTGACATTAAACTCTTAATTTTTCCACAAGTTAATTATCTAGGGAAATTTCGTATTTTCTAATCCAAATACGTTGACAAGATATGCAGACTTATTTGTGTTACCATATGTAAGCAAATCGTGATCATTGTACATTATTTTAAAATTATTTCCAGTTGACATTATTCATGTCAATGACATTTTCCATTAAATGAAGTTGAAGTAATACCCTAAAGTCAAAAGACTCGACCATTTAAGAATTATTATGAGAACTCAGTTAACAAATTGAATGACTGTTTAGTTAGGTCATTCATTCCTCCCTTTGTGGTCTTATTCAGTTCTGACCACCAACTATGGTGCTGAATGCAGGTGATTCAAAGAATGGTCTTTGCCTTTCCTAGCTTTATATCTAACAGAGAAGGAAGATTAGTTCAGATGTTTACAAATGTTTTACCATTCTGAGTACGTTACACAAAAACCTAAATCCACCGAGGAATGGTTAAGGTATGAAATGGGAAAATTTTTCATGAAGCTGTGCTTTCAGAACTGTAACTGGATATGTTGTTTTTGTTTTTTAGACAATTGTCTTGCTCAGTGTGGCAAAGACTGCAGATCTTACTGTTGTGATGGGACCACGCCCTATTGTTGCTCCTACTACGCCTATATTGGGAATATCCTCTCGTGAGTAGTGGTCAGATTTGGCAATATTGATGCCCTTTCCCATGCCCAGATATGGTTTCAAAATGTACTGTTATAGGCATGGGCAAGAAATTTTTAAGAGTGGTTGTTGACATATAATCTGTACTGGAGATACTAAACCCTCCTCACTCTCTAGTATGTTATATTACTGGACAACATGTATAAGTTAATATATAAAATAAATTGCCTTGATTGTTGCTTAATTTGTGTTTTAAAATAATAACAGTGTTTAAAGTAGACCTTATTCATATTACTGATCTTTTTTTCAACATTGTAAATTATGCTGCCTGCTTTGTTACAACGTTTATAAGTTAGAATTTGTCATGTAATTATAGCCACCTTATTTTGCCATCCATCTATTTGTCTAACTCATTCAGTAAATATCCTGGAAAAGAGACATTATGAATAAAAACATCTGAGATATGAAATGTCAATTTTCTATGTAATGCATATAAAGCAACTCAGGAACCAAGTTTAGAGCCAAGATAGCCTAGGCATCGGCAATGTAAAGTAATAACCAACTACGGAAAGCAATGAGACATACACACTTCGCCTGTGTTAAGCATTTCTCCATAACGAACTAACATTTTATTTTAGAGATGCTTCTAGTGACCTTTTCACAGGGGTCGCCTAAGACCATCGGACAACACATATATAATTACATATTGTTTTTGTGATTAATCACTATGCTTTCATTATGTTCAATTTGTAACAATGAAATTGGGGGTCACCACAACACGAGGAACTGTATTAAAGGGTCGCGGCATTCGGAAGGTTGAGAACCACTGTATCTAGTCAACGGGAAATGGAGAAGCAGGAACTGCCTTCAGGGTTGTATGTCTGAAAAGCATACAGCTCTCAGTTTCTCTGCACAGACCGTCATGGTGGGAAATTAGAGGGAAAGAATTAGGAAGGTAAGACTTTTCTGAGCCAGAATCGCATGTGTTTTTCAGATAGCTGCAAGAGTCTAGCCTTTGTTCTCCTTAGTTTTTATTCATCAAGTAAACATCAGGATGATTTAGATTCTGTCCTGTTGTGGCTTCACTCAGGCCCTATGAGAGCTTACTTGGAACCTGGAAAGATTAGGCACTAAACTAAAGGTTGTCCCCTGCGACGGCATATAACTCAACATCCCTTTCCTGAAAATAGAAAACCTGGTATAACATAAACTTTCTAGACTCAATGTTGGGGCTGATACTGGAGATCCTGTCTCTCTGAATGAGACCAACAAGCAGCAGACTTCTGGGTCCTCTTGAAGAATGTCATGGTTATGTAAGAAAGGTCAGGCTGTAATAAAGATCGAGGGATGGAACTTTAGCATTTTTGAAATGCATATAAACTCTAAATAAAATGTTTGAATTTTTTTTTCATGGAAGATTTGGAGAAAAGAGATGACGTTTCCTTCTTACATTAGGGAATGCTCAGGATGATAGTTATAGGAATTAGTTCAGAATACCCTAAATATAAGTAAATAATGAATGATGTTGCACATTTATATATCACTTCACATTTAAACTACATTATGAATAAGTTCCAATTTTATTTTCGAGTGGTCTCCACATGCCAGATACTGCTGTTCTGGGTAGATGTGTGAGTGGTCCCAGCAGGTGGTATACACTTGAGGAAGCTGACATCAGAGTGATTCTGTGGTTCTTTGGTCCTCTGGTTCCTGGCCCATTTCCCTGTCCACTAACTACCCCGTGCTCTGTGCCCTTGTCTCTCATCTGATAGCTCCCGCCACCCTGGTAAATATATATGTGAGATATAATTTATTAATCAGAATACTTAAAAGTTAAGCTTAGGCATGCTTGATATGTTTTAATTTGCAATCATATTCACATTTTAATGGTACATATTCTAAGTCACTAATTTCACCACTTAATTAAAGTAAAGAAGTAGTTGAATTGATATATTTATTTGGGTTATTAGGGCCATGTACTTGTAATATTGGGGGGGGGAGATTTTGTCTTTGAGACAGATGGCATTATGTTTCAGGCAGTTAACACTGAATTTTCTGTTCAAAATAGAAACCCCTAAGTAAATCCCTTGCTAAACAATTCTTAGGGGGAAAAAGGAGGAGGTACTTTAAAATGTTTTCCCCACTGGATAAAGGAGAATACATTTTCAGGATTTCCAGTTATTGTTTAAGATTTGAAAAGAGTTCTTAACTCCACCCAAAGTTGTTGTTTTTTTTTTAAGTTGGGTGTGGGTGGAGGGCTTGAGAGAAAAAATATCAGTCCAAGAATGCTTACGAAAGTTCTTTCATGCACATGCTTTCAAATATAGCTATTTTGGAACTCAGAAGCTATGCTTTCTCTATTCCAAGCATCTAGGCACATTCCTAGCAAAATCATTTTAATCATCTTAACAGAAAATTAAATCTTTGTGGTTATCAGAAAAGTAATAAGGAAGAAAGCAATAAACACAATGGATGTTTTGTCTCATAAATGAACAACTTTATAAATTGGCTTCTATTTTTGTCTGTTTAAAAATAGAAAATATCTTGGCTCAGCTTACCATGAGCTAAAAAGAGTACAATTTGGGTCATTCTAGACTGTTGGTAACTGGTGAGGTCTGGAACGCATATCATGGTCGCTGAGTGCTCGCCCTAGTCACCCTCTGAAATGATCGGAGTACACATGTTTCACCCTTAATTCTCTTTAGTTCAACTCTGCTCTGTTTTGCAGACTAAACATTGAGACTCATTTTGAAGAGATAACAAGAGCCAACTTTCTTTTTACCTTTTAGTTAAAAAACCTTATTTTACCTGGATGAGTTAATTTTTACAAATAAATTGACCCCCCCCCTTTATTCCTTTTGTGATTAGTAACCTTAAAATTTACTTGTATCTCATGGAAAACCTTAAAAATTAAAGTTTTACAATAGCATATCTACCTTTTTAATGAAGATATAATTGGCATATAACATTGTATTAGTTTCAGGTGTATAAGGTAATGGTTTGATCACCACGGTAAGTCTATTTAACATATGTCCATTCAAAATAGAATATTCTACTTAAGTCATTATGGTCACAGATAATGTTTTCAATATAGAAAAATAGTAGTTATTTTCCAGAATTTAGGAATAATTTTACAGAAGTCAGCATATACTATGCAATCAATTATTAACAAATACATAGTGTGTGCCATAACCATGGCAGTACTGAGCTGGATTATCAAAGATGAATAAAGGATGTACCCTGACCTCCAGGATCTTCTAAAATAAGAAAAGAGAGTGTAGGCAAAACATTCTAATTTGATGAACTAATACATGATGTGCTATTGGAGGGCCAGGAAGAGAGAAAACAGTGCAGTGTGTGCGTGTGCGCGCGCGTGTGTGTGTGTGTGTGTGTGTGTGTGTGTGTGTGTGTGTGTCTAGAAAAAATGTTTGGAGAAAACCTCATAAACATGAAATTTGAACAGAACTTTGAAAGAACTTTATTTGCAAATGGACAGTGAAAAAAGGTAAGCACTTCTAGACAGATGAACTTGTGCTTTCAAAACAAAGATATAAGAAAGGAAATGGCCAGTTTGTAAAAAGCCATGTTGCTCAGCATTGCTAGAGAGGTAAGGGTAACTTTTTCATATAACATAAGAATAGGTCAGTAAGGCAAAAGGTAAGTTCGTACATTTGCATACTTTTATTGGTAGATTTCATACATTTATTGGTCATGCCCAACACAAGTGAAACAAAATAATTCAGTATTTTTCTAGAAATAAGACAGCTGGTTTTTTATAGAAAGAACAAATTCTTAGCACTGAAACAAGGGATATAGGTGAGAAGATACCAAATAATGATGATAATTAGTCATTCCATAGAGAAAAGATTTTGAATAAACATTTGAGTTGTTACAGTATTGAGAACCATTTATGACAGACTGTGTGACTTCGGAATCATTTTGCCATTTTTGACATTTTTTATCACAAAAGCAACTACCTGAAGACTAAAGCCTCACTATGCTTAAAAATGAGAATTGGGCCAATTCAAGAAATAAACAATTTCTCATCCAATTGATTCTCAAACGTTTCACTCAGCCGCTCTTGTCCACGGAAGATAAACATCTGTGATGAATATGGAATAGGCTATTTCAATTTTTGCTGCTGATGAAATTGAATTGGCATTCCCTAGAGAGAGGATCCAGTGTAAAGATGTGGTTTCTACAATAGTCTTTAGAATTAGTAGAATTCAAGGGAATAGAGAGTGCAGTTGAGTGGCTAATTATTGTTAGACTATTGAAAGTGAAGGTAAGCTACGACATGAGTAAGAGAATAATTGTACCATATTGAATAGAAAGCAGTAATGACTGGATTGGACACAGTGAGCCAGATGACAAGAAGTAAGATTTAATCCCCTTCCTCAAAAATAGATTTTTGCTCTCCCAGCTTGCCTTTGTAAGATGCAGGTCTGTCTAGGGATTCGTCAGAGAGACATCTGACCAACTCAAAATCCCCGTGGGGAAAAGTCCAGAGGAAGAACTAATAATGAAGATCCTGGTGGGATTAAGGTTATTTTCTTCTCAATGAAATGTGAAAGATGTATTGCCTGGAGTTTTGCAAAGACAGCTACTAAATATCACAACTGTGATTTTAGAGTCATGTTATGCATGAAAGCAAAACGAAGTTAAAAGATAAAGGTTTCATATTTTCAAATGGCATTTGAGGTTCTATGCTCATTAAGTAGCTGAGCATTCTGAATAAAACATATGAGGCTATGCAAATACTGACAGAAACATAATGCATTTTGAAAGGCCTTTGGCATTGGTAAAAACATTTAAAATAATTAAATTTAAATTTTCTTAGTGCTCAGGAAAAGAACACTTCTGGGATGGAGCATATTAAGCAAACCAAAGTCTGTGGGAGTCTTATTTTTGTTTTAGTAATGACATAAAGATAAATAACTAACAATGTTAAAAATATATGAACTTAATTTAAATTTAACAAATGATTTTTAAAAAATATATTTATTGATTTCAGAGAGGAAAGGAGAGGGAGAGAGAGATAGAAACACCAATGATGAGAGAGAATCATTGATTGGCTGCCTCCTGCACACCCCCTACTGGGGATTGAGCCCACAACCCAGGCATGTGCCCTTGGCTGGAATCGAACCTGGGACCCTTCAGTCTGCCGGCTGATGCTCTATCCACTGAGCCAAGCCCGCTAGGGCTTAACAAATGATTTTAATATAAGAAGAAAGTCAGTGATTCTCAGAAACTTACATACACTTCCATTTTATGGGTTATGTTATTAAAAGCAAACTTTATGTTATTAAATGTCTAAAACTTTTCTCAGTCAAATCTATATTCAATTCTATCAAAATTGTCTTTGCAAATTAAGTCTAACGTCAAAATCATAATTTGTTTTTAGGAAGGCATAGATTAAGTTTTTAGGAAAAAGTCTCAGTAACTTATTTCTATAAATAAGGACAGAAATATTCTATGTTCTACACCAGTTACTTGATCAGCTTCCTGAAAATTGTTCTACATCTATTTCCTTCAAGTGCCCCTTATCCTTTCAAAATTCCTTCACCCCTATGAAAATTAATCTGTCCTTCCCTAATAAGCTTGAAGACACTTCCTGTGGTGGTAGGAATAGTAAATAGCTTTATTTTCTTCTTGTGTTTTATATTATACTAGAGGCCCAGTGCCCGCAATTGCGCAGCCCCGCCCACCCGCACACTGCCCCACCTGCCCACCAGCTGCTAGATCAGAGCCTGTGGGCCGTGGAGGAGGGCCTGAGAGGTGCTCCATGCACCTCATAGTGATGGGTCATTTGGTCATTTGGTAGTTTCGGTCCTGACGCCTCTTGGCCTTTTATTATTATGATAAAATATAAAAGTGCTGGTCTTTTAATTCAGTGTGAATTGCGTACATTGCCATAACAGAGCAGCTGAGGTGAGGCTCCATCTTCAGGTATCCTGATTGTACCCAATCATATCTGGTCATATATTCCAGGGTTTAGGGACTACCTTAGATAGAAATCAGAGTTGGGTATTATAAGAGAAGGTCTGTTTGGTGGTGGCAAGGATTACGAAAGCCATGGGAACTACCATTTATTTATCCTTTTCCTGTTCCAGATGCTTAGGTTATATTAGTTTATTAATCTTCAGAGTAGCTCTCATGACCTAAGTATTATTACTCTAGTTTTTATAGATTAAGAAACTGAGGCTCAGAATTAGGGAACTTTTTTCAGAATTCACATGGCTACTAGTTTTAATGAGCCGGCATTTAAAAATTCATGTGCTGGACTCTTTCTGCTGCTCCCCACCAGCTCCTGAAAATCTGAAGCTTTCAGGATGGGAGAATGGAAGCTATTCATTGCTCTGTGACCTTGTGAAGTTTTAAAACCATATTTTGGGGTGAGCCTTTTCTTACCCTCAATATCTGGATTAAATTCTCTCTTATATGCTGCCATACATTATCTTTTACCTACGACATTATTATTTATGACTTTATTCAAGTTCCTAAATTACCTGTCTGACCTTCCACACTCTAGCCAGTGGTTCTCAACCTTCTGGCCCTTTAAATACAGTTCCTCATGTTGTGACCCAACCATAAAATTATTTTCGTTGCTACTTCATAACTGTAATGTTGCTACTGTTATGAATTGTAACGTAAATATCTGATATGCAGGTGGGTCTTAGGCAACCCCTGTGAAAGGGTCGTTCGACCGCCAAAGGGGTTGCGACCCACAGGTTGAGAACTGCTGCTCTAGACCATGAGAGGACATGAAGCCAATCTGATAACTTAGTGGGAGGTACAAGGCCTGACCAACTCAGTGATTGATGATATGTCACTAAATGCAGACTAATCCTCTATATAAACATGAAAAACCTGACATTTTGTGTGTTCTAAATAAATATGTATCGTGTGGATATATATTTGCTTAGAAAAAACAAGTTGCACTTTGAATATGTTAGAATTTATTTTCACAGAATACAAATCAGGTATCGTTCCATGGATTGATTCAGTGATCACTTTCTAGTCACACTTTGTATGACAGTAAATTAAAAATCAGATAATAAGATGAGAACTCAAATGCCAATTTAGTTATAATGATTTTTACCTGTTGTCATGTTTCGTTGACACAGCACATATCTGAATGTGGTCCATCAATGAGGAAGTGTGACCTGCCTGCCTGTGACTATTGAGGCAACAGGCTGCTGTACAACTCCATTCAGTTGCGCAATTTGGGGAAATAAAATGTCCTATTGATAATGTTGTGGAAGGAAGAATTATGCACACACAGAGTGATGTTTATCCCATTTTCTTGGAAGAATTCTGGTGGGCTGCTGCTGGTCAGAACACAACATGCAGCTGCCTCCAAAATGTAAAATGTTAGGATGAACACACCCATGACGGATGACAATTTCAGAGGGCGATGGTACCCCCTGAGTGTAATAGGATTCCATCTGAGAGTGCCATGGGTGCAAGCCTTGCCTCCTTAACGCATAGTAACTCAAGATGAGCAGAATTTCTAGTGTCGACATCCTTTCTTGCAAAAAGAGGAAGAAGAAAAATCTTACAGGTAACGAGAAGAAAGCCTTTTTATGCCTTTGCACCAAGCTGACAAAAATAGGAAAAAAATATGACAAATTACCTCACACATACTCTTTATGAATTCACACTGCCCAAAAGGTAGGCAGAACAATAGCTCTCTATGCTTTGCTGCCTTTTGCAGAGAAAATAAGTGATACCTGTAGTTGCAAATAACCAACTGCATAATGTTGATACAGCATTTTCCCTCTACAAACACCAGAAATGAAACAAAATCAGTCTTCAAAGTCTTACCCAGAGGGAAATACTTGAATTTAAATTTATCCAATAAATGGTAAAAACTCCACTATGCAGTTGGCAATCTTGAGCAATATATTAAATGAATAGACTTTGCCCCCTTTCAGGTAACAACTCTTGGTGAGTGTTCTTAATTCACAGTGGTTTCAGTGATAGTAGGTTGTAGGGCAACTGATAAAAGTTGTGAGTTCCTCTTTTATGCTGTGTGAACTTTATTCTCCTAATATCACCGAGCCTCAGTTTATTCATTTATAAACAGGGAATAGGCCCTAACCGGTTTGGCTCAGTGGATAGAACGTCTGCCTGTCAGCCTGAAGGGTCCCAGGTTCGATTCCGGTCAAGGGCATGTACCTTGGTTGCGGGCACATCCCCAGTAGGCGGTGTGCAGGAGGCAGCTGATCGATGTTTCTCTCTCGTCGATGTTTCTAACTCTCTATCCCTCTCTCTTCTTCTCTGTAAAAAATCAATAAAATATATATGTTTTAAAAAAGGAATAGCAGTAATAGGTTACCTATATTTGAGAATAAAGCTGGAGGAAACATTTGCACATAAAGAAAAATCTGTACATAAAAGCACTTAGAATGGCTTTGGAAGTGTTCTCTGTCATTAGTGAAAACAGTGGGTGGTGAAACCATCTGGAGCTTGGAAAAAGATGAGAGCAATGGGAGCACAGTGACTCCCCCAAGGTCGTTTGGAAGCTCAGGACTGACCGGCAGAGCATGGCTTTGGGTGGGAGGCTCTCTCCCTGGTTCTTTAGACCAAAGCATGGGCGTCTCTCCTCAGGGAGCCCTCTCAGCACTGACTGAAACAAACGATCTCCTGAATCAAATGTGACTGCGGCCTGATGACGGCAAAGGCAGCTAATTAAGTACCATGTCCCGCTGCCCAGCAGTTGCTAAAAGCAAAATGCAGCCCCCAAAGTCATGTGCATTAAGTAGACAAATCTGCCTTGTTGCCTTACCAGTGGTCGGCAAACTGTGGCTCGGCAAACCATGGCTCGCGAGCCACATGCGGTTCTTTGGCCCCTTGAGTGTGGCTCTTCCACAAAATACCACGTGCGGGTGCGCACGTACAGTGCGATTG
>NW_006286972.1:1531123-1543273 GCF_000327345.1 Myotis davidii | reverse complement strand
CTTGATTAGGCATTTTTAGAAAACGTGTTAGTCAGAAGTTCTTTGAATATATCAAGTGCTTAGAAGACTTACAAGAATAAAATGAGCAATGACATGCCTCTGATGATATTATACACAACCTACATCAGCAACAATTGCCAGATTGAATGAATTTTCATGATGGCAATAAATGCTAGCTGGCATGCTGAATAAGACATCATTGATCATACCAAGGATCAACTGAGGTCTATCAATTCTAGAATGAGTTTCTTTTACACATCTTGTTGGCTCTAAACAGCCAGTTTACCATGCTCTATATTTTACACAGTGTCTGCAGTAGTTTTTGTTTCATTACCTTTTGTTGGAAGGATTGGCTCCAATTTGGGGTAAGACAGAAAGCACACTTCACTTCCTGCCTCCCACTGAATGCAGCTATGGAAGTTGGATGGAATGTGCAGAGCAGCAATTTCAGGTATATGGAAAGAAAAGAATAGCAGGCAGATCAGTGAACAAGACCAAAATTTGAAGTACCACCTAACTAGCCATGAGTTTACCAGTTTTTCCCCTCTGCTTACTCCACTCTGGACTAAACATAGCCCAAAACACAAATAAACTAAAAACCTACAGTGCAATTTAATTTAAAAGAAGGCAGGAAAGGAGAATCCATAAAATGATAAACAAGAAAACAAACAGAAAGCAAATAATAACATAATAGACCCAAATCCAATATCGATAATTAGTGATCAAAACACAGTAACTAAAATAAAGGATAGCGAATGGGTATTTTTAACTGGCAGAGTTTGTCCTATCTTCATGATACTCACTTCAACTACAATGATAGAAGTAGGTTAAAAGTATTGGAGGAGGGGAAATGGAAGATGTTGGTCATAGGTACAAAGTTTCAATGATCTAAGATGAATAAATTCTGGAGATCTACTGGATAATGTGACTATAGTGGACAATACTAATGTGTAATTGAAATTTGCAAAGGGGTTAGATTTTAAGTTTTCTCAACAAACACACACAAGAAAAAGCTAGCTATGTGAGGTGATGGATATGTTAATTACCTTGACTGTGATGATTACTTATTAATGTATATCAAGCCATCAGGTTGTACACATCAAAGGTATATAATTTTCATTGTCAATTATACCTTGATAAAGCGTGGTGAGGAAGCAATGAGCTATTAAGCCATGAAAAGAGAAAGGATGGAAAAAGATATACCGTACAAACATTAAGCAAAATAAAATTAGACTGTTGCTACAGTAATGTAACACAAAGTTCAGAGCAGAGAATATTACCAGCCATAAAAAGTGACATAATGTGAAAAGGATCAATCAACCAGGAAGAACTAACAATCAAAAGGAGAAATTAAAAATTTTGACATTTGGTTTTTATCAACACCAAGTAAAGAAACTAATTTTGTTTGTTGAAACTCAGTTTACACGGGAAAAAGAACAAAACATGTATGTTAACCTACATACAGGGTTAACTGACATTATTTTTATTTTCCCTTTCTTTTGCTATTTTATTTTTTTTTAATATTTTTAATTGATTTCAGAGAGGAAGGGAGAGGGAGAGAGATATATAGAAACATCAATGATGAGAGAGAATCATTGATCAGCGGCCTCCTGCATGCCCCACACTGGGGATTCAGCTCACAACTTGGCATGTGCCCTGACTGGAAATCAAACTGTGACCTCCTGGTTCATAGGTTGATGCTCAACCACTGAGCCACACTGGCTGGGCTCTCTTCTTTATTTTTAATTATGAGTCATACCAATTAATGCATATAATAAATGGTAGCTTAGTTTTACTCTATTCCCATTCTAAACCAATCTAAAACTTGATAATCTGTTGCTTTTTATAAACACTTCCACGAGGAAATGAAATCTTCCCAGAGATGTCCCACACGTATGCATTTTTGTAGTGCACTAAAAACCCATTTCAATGATGGTAGAAATATTAATTTAACATACTGGATTGAAAGTGCTTTCTGTAGGTGACATGGAAGAGAGACATGGACACAAACCCTAGAAAATTGAGCATCGATAATTAAATGTTGGGATGAAAATGACTAAAATAATTAATTTCAACTTGGGTTAATTAGGAGAAATATATTGTCTCATGAAATGTGGAAGAGAATTTTGGAAGGGAAATGAGTGTAATATTAAAACCAAGCCTCTTTAATCATTAGCAGGCTTTTCCAACTATATTCATACATTTTTAAAAATTCATTAAACTTTTTAAAAGAATGATCCTGGGTGTTTCTTCTAATCTAATATTGATGAGAAGGGAGAGCTCACACAGAACTGCAAGGCCCCAAAATTCATTTCTTTCTACAATGAAATTAGGTCATAAGGGAGAAAGTAGCTCATAAGAGAAAAGAGCTTATCCTGAAATGATTCATTTAAAGCCAGTGAACTCTATTCTACTTTTCAGATTATGCTTTAGGAAGACCAGCCCCCAGGTGTTTCAATCCATCAATGATCTGATTTAAAGATCTGCAAAATCTTGTAGTTTTTCCCCCCCATATTATATCATTTGTTTAAAATAGCACGTGTGAGCCTATATTAGCATGGAAGAAACAAAAATATATTGATTCATTTTTTAAGTAACATTCAAGCTTGTAAATAAATGCCTTGTGATACAATAATTATGTCTGTTACGCATAGAGATTTCACAGCATTTACATTAGTTTAAATTAGAGGTTCTTAAACTTTAGTATGAGAACCCCTGGGAGTGCTTGCTAAAAACATTTTCCCAAGACCATATCTAGGAATTCAAGTTCAGTAGATCCAAAATGGAGTAAAGAAGTGCATATTTTTATTAACCATCTCCCACTAGGAGATTCTGGAACAAATGACCCTTGGACCACACTGGTCTAAGTAAACCATATCAAAAACATTTTATTTGGGACTCTTATTATCCTATTTGGTTATCAAATTAAGAGCTACTAGAGGCCCAGTGCATAAATTCTTGCATTGGGGGGTGGGGGGTGGGGGAGAGATCCCTCAGCCTGGCCTGCGCCCTCTCGCAGTCCAGAGTGGAGGGAGTGGCCCTAAGCCGTCAGTTGAACATCCTTAGCACTGCCGTGGAGGCCTGGCCTCTGGCTGAGCGGCACACCCCTGTGGGAGTGCACTGACCACCAGGGGGCAGCTCCTGTGTTTAGCGTCTGCCCCCTAGTGGTCAGTGCATGTCATAATGAGTGATTGAGTGGCCTTAGCATATTATTAGCATATAACACTTTGATTGGTTGAAAGGACGACTAGACAACTGGACATATTAGGCTTTTATTAGCATACTAGAGGCCCAGTGCATGAATTCATGCACTGGTGGGAGTATGGCCTGCAGGGATGGGCCCACTGTAGGAGCGCCACTCATTACGGTCAGTCGAGCAGCTGTGGACCCGCCCTCTGAGTGGCTGCTCCCATTATGAGAGTGCTGTTCATTCCCATCAGCTGAGTGGCTGCTCCTACTGTGGGAGTGTACTGACCACCAGGGGGCAGCTCCTGTGTTGAGTGTCTGCCCCCTGGTGGTCATTGCACATCATAGCAACTGGTCAACTGGTCATTCTGGTTATTCCCCCCTTTGGTCTGTGGGCTTTTAAATATAGAGATTAGGCTTTTATTACATTGGATAATAAAATTGTCATTTCATGAACTATGGCTTCTTTATACTTACACAGACTTACATAAAGGCTTAGTTCAATTTACTATGGTAAAAATATCCTGGAGTGTTGAAAACCAAATGCCATGAAGACTTATTCGCATTTACTCAAAGTAATTGCATAGAGTTCTTGAAATTACTCAAGAACCAGTGTGTTCTCAGTAAGCCCACAAATAGTCAAATGAACAAAGCTTTTACCTCTACCCAAATAGGATTGTAAAATGGTGGTAACACAGAATCTGTTCCGTAGGTGGCTACAAGGAATAAACTAGTTAATACTTATGAACCACTTAGGACAGCAGCTGGAGGTCAGTAATTATTACCTACCGCCTATCTTTTGCCAATGTATGCTTTCATTACATCAATTAGCTCTTACATGATGGGTGATTCTGGGAATGGTATTACTTTAAGAGGAAAGTTGTGTTAAATATGACTTTTTCTTGTCAAAGGCAGTAAAAAAAAAAAAATGTGGGGATAGAATTGCAATCTTCAGCCAGACAGGACAAAAGCTTCAGCTTAAATGCTGCACAGGCTGGACCCTTTCTTGCTCTATTTTAGGAAAAATCAAAATGAGTGCTGGTACCTGGGGTCCCTCAGCCAGAAACATGCACCCTCAATCTTGCTCAGCTCTTGACTTCTGGCAGATGGCACTTTCGTCTGCATTGCCTCAGTGCTGGGACGCTGACATTCCCACCAGATTGTCTTTTGTGCCTTTAAATATCCTCTCAGGCCACAGTGAACTTCCTCCCCGAGCTGGCATGGTTTTCCCTTAGTGTCCATTGCGGTTGCTGGAGTACTCCAAGCCCAGCAGAGTCCATTGTGACATTCATGCAGCTTTCTTGTCAGGGCTCCTATCTTGTATGGGCCTCTTCACTGTGTCTAAGATGGCACATTCACGTGGTGGGGCATTTTTGTAACACTTGCATAGTAAAATATTTTGGCTGTTTCTTTTAAGACCACAGTCTCTTTCTAGTTCAATGTTTTCTTCCCCAGGGGCTTTGGAATGGCTGCACCATTTTAGGGATCCAACCAGGGGAAGTGGAATTGTGGATAGGTTTATTCTAAGTTAAGTATACATTTATGTGGTTCATTGATGCTTCCAAGTATAGTTAAGTTATTGCTAGCCATTCTGATTCAGGAATGGCTCCCCAAAATGATCAAACAACTCAAATCAAATTTCAATCCATCACGTTAGAGCAGCGATTTTTAACTGGTATGTTCCAGCACATATTTTTTAAATATACAGTACCTGACCATTTAGTCAGGGGCACTGACCTCTTTTCCCTTAGATTGGCAAATTAAAAAATGACAACAGCCAACACAACAATAGTTTTCTGGTGTGAATGAATCAAAACTATACCTAATATTTGTCATATCGGCAAAAATACATTTCTTATGTGCTGCAAAATCTTAGTAATAAGTTTATGCGTGGCATGAGATGAAAAAAGTTTAAAATCACTGTGTTAGATGAAACACTATATTATCTTTCTCTTCCCTGTTTGGAGAAAGATATTGCAAAGTTATTGTCTTATGAAGAGGAACTCAAAGAATTTGCAGCAAAAAAAAAATGTAGTAAAACATTCAGAATTCACACTGCTGAGTTGTGTCAGGCAGTTAAACTAACATATTTTCTTTTAAGCGTCCCCAAAATTTTACATGCTTCAGACTCTAGGAAACGTTGATCACCAATAGCTTTGGTTAGCAAGTGGCATAGATCTCAGCTGGTCTGTCTCTAACCTGTTTCTCCCATAAATCATATTATTTTTAATTCATAATATTGTAGACCTTGAGTTTTTCTCAGAAATGCATATCTCATGTTATAGGAGAAACAGCTGATGTTGTTGCTGCTGTTGTTATCACTATAATTGTTGGATCTTGGGATGATGAAGGAAGGATACATTTAACCAAACCTATTCAGTAAGATTTTTTTTTAGTATGATTTTGCATTGTATTTTTAAAACTTTCTATTTCATGTTTGAAAAACTGCATTTTAAGAAAAATATCAAGAGAATTAAAGGCCACAGAAATATGACCCCAACTTTTTCTGAAATTAAAAACTAAGCAGATCATAGTTTTCTTAATCTATGCTTTAGGGCTTTGTCTCATTTGTTTTGTGTTCCTCTGCTCCTATCATTGTTGAGTTAATTGAAATTGCTTTTGGAATTCTACTTTAAGTTATTGGTTGGCTTTTTTGCTTACCTTTTGGTATTATTATTTTAGTGTGCACTGCAGATTACAATATACATCCTTATTTTTTCAGCCTGTTGAAAGTTAATGATGTCATAAAATGTAATAATTTTGCAATCTTTTTTTTAGTGCAATCTTGTAGGTTTTTTATTCCCTACCATTTATGCAATGTTTTTTATGTTTATTACATAATATGCTATACATGCTATCATTTTAACTTTAAACAGTCATAAATACTTTTTAAGATTAAGATCTGAATTTTTATCTGGCATCATTTCCCTGTGGCTTGAAGAAATTCTTTAGCTTTTCTCATAGAGAAGGTCTGCTGAAGAATTACCTTTTCTTTTTTCTTTTCACCTGAAAATGCTTTTATTTCACCTTTATTCCTGAAGGTTATTTTTGCTCCTTTTGTAATTCTGGATTAACAGTTTGTTGTTTTCATATGACACTTCAAAGCTGCCATTCCACTGTATTCTGCCTTCCGGTATTTCTGCTAAGAAGTGTTGGAAACTAGTATTTTTGTTCCCGTCTGTGTAAAGGTGTCTTTTTTCCTCTGAATGCTTTCAAGATTCTCCTCATCTGCTGCTTTCATCAGTTGAACTGTCATATATCTCCAAGGCTATTTTGTTTTGTTTCTATTTGTTCTACAAAAGGTTTCCTAAGGTTTCCGAATCTGTAAATTTCAGAAAATTTCTTCCATTTTTTTCTTCAAATGTTGGAATTATCCAATTTTTTCATCTCCTTCTAAAACTCCATTTGTATTTGACCCTTTGATATAGTCCCACAAATCACTGAGACCGATTATTTTTTTCTTCCTGTTCTCCACATTGTACAATTTTGATTGCACTATCTTCGAGTTACTGACTCTTCTTTCATTTACAGTATGCTGTTAAACTCACCCATGGAAATTTTTGTTTCAGATATTGTGTTTTTCGTTTCTAGAGTTTCCATTTTGCTCTTTTTAATAGTTAATATCTTTTTGCCGAGACTTCCTGTTTATCCATTTATTACAAACATATTTTCCTTTGTAACCCTGAATGTAGTTCTAATAGCTACCTTAAAATCCTTGTTTGCTAATTTTAGCATCAGGGTCATCTCACAATTAGTCTCTTTAATTGATGAGTAGACATTTGGCCCTGTCCAAATGTTCATGGAGACATGTGGTCCACACCAACCCATCTACCTAACCCCATGTGCCACAACAAACAAGGCCTCCAAGACAAGAAGGGTTATTATTGGCAATATGGCCACAGAACAATTATTGGACCAACCAAACATGATAGTATTTTTAATATATTAAGCCTATAAGCCATACGGATAAATGACCATTATGGGTTGCTTGAACCCAAGACATTTCCTAAGCACGGTATCTTTGGACAGGACGAAACATCAAGGACCATTAGGTGTGGACCAAATATTTTCACAGACATTATGTATAAGACCAAATTTTGAGGACCTTTTGGCGTGGACCAGATGTCTCTGTGGATGCTTTGGACAGGAGAAAATGTCCTACAGGGCTTTAACCTCCTTTCCTCATACCATATACCTAGTAATCTGAGATGTATTCCGAACATTGCAAAAAATACATGGTAGAAACTGAATTCTGTTACTTCCTCAGAGTTGATTTTTTTGTTTGTTTTATCAGGTAGTTAACATGGCAGGACTCACCTCCCAGGCGCGGTCCCTCCTGCAGTGGGTAGCTGCTCACAAATCTGTTCAGTTCTGTAAGCCTTGGCTGAGCTGCTGGCAGCTTGCCCCTTGCATGAGCCATTCAGAGGTGATTCTGAAACTTTTCCCAGAATTTATGTACAAAATTGAATGTCCTCTCCCTTTGTCGTTTCTCCTTTCCCTGATTTCCCCTCCTCCCCCCACCTTCCTCTACTTAAATTGTCCTAAACTCTGTCCTGTGATTCGTAAACCAATGCACTGCTGTGGGTTGTAGCCAAGATTTAGCCAATTTGCTTAATCTGACTGGGGTATGCCCTTGCGCAAAAAGTCTTATCAAACAGGAAGTTCACCCAATCCCATTTCCTATGTCTAAGTTTTGACTCTCCTCCAACTTATGCCTGCTTTTAGTTTCTCTCTAGTGATTCAGGATGTATTTTCCATATTGTCAAGAATGTGTAGTTGTTTTCTGTGGTATGGTTGTACCAGTAGAACCTACTCCACTTTTACCTTTCTACCAGAAGAAGAAACTGCCTACACTTGTGGTTGTTGCCTTTGAGGAACTCATAGTTTGATGTCCTAAGGAGAGATGCTGAAAGCACCTAGGAGAGTCACTGACTAGTTCTTTTAAGAAATGATTTCTTTAAAATACAAAATAGATGTCTTCTTTGCAGTGGCATTGCACATCAACCTTGTTTTCCACTCACTTTTATATTAAATCAGAGAGAAGTAGATATGCTATTATGAGCGGAAGAAAAGATGTGAATTCAGACATAATAAAATGCTGCTTATGAATGTATGAATGCACCAAAGCTTCTGCTAAACAGCATAGATTGAATGCAAATGTCTATCTGTACTTCCTCCTGAAGCCTTACAGAGCAGTGACAATAAAATAATTAAGAAAAAAAACTCACAAGGAAGAAAAAGACAACAGACAACATAAGTAACATTGTGAAATCTGGTCTACTTCAACCACTGGTAACTGTAAACTAAAAAACATAATGATCTGAGTCTGTTGAGACAAAAAGTCATAAAGCTAGTCATTTCCACACAAAACTATAGCTAATCTCATGAATTGGTGGCAACTGATGCTTAAAAGGCAAAAGAAAAAAAAAAAAAACAGGGGAGGGGACAGTGACTGAAAAGGGAGTTTGGATTGAGCGTCTCTAAAAGAGGAGTGAGATTTTCCATATTCCTTCTCTAACCCTACTCCATCTCGAGAAAACCTGGCCCACTTTTGAAGAGCTTTTATCTGACTGGCAGGCTCTGGATTTGGAAACAGAAAAGAATTGCTGAGGACAGAGGATGCGTTACTGTGCTGAAATCAGAGGGATTATGGGAAAATCTTCCCACTGAAGAGAGACTTGCTCCCTGCAAAGCATCAGAAAGGCCTGCGTACAAACTTGGGGTGGGAGATTGGTACTGCCTTCTGGAAAAAAAACAAAAAACAATCCACCCAAAAGTACAGACCTCCAGCAGGGATTTTTAACCAGAGGGTCTGTGAACTCAAATGAGAATAATAATGCATTTTTGTTTTTACTATCCTCTGAAAGTTAGCACTTCTGTTATTTCTGAATGTAGAAAACAAACCACCATAATAATAGCAGTACCTGTGACCTTTGTCACCGTTATTTTCTCATGACATTTCTTTTCTTTGAAGTACACTCATAAGTTATTAGACCCAACTCTAACAGTTATTAGACACAATTCTAAAGCTTATTATATGATGCATTAATAACGATGCACATATTACTCTAACACAAATTTAACTTTTAAGATTTTTACTTAATTAGTTTCATGCATTTTAAAACACTCAGAAACAGAGTTTTCATAGGTCTCACCAGAGGACCATACACACACACACACACACACACACACACACACAGTAAAGAACCCCTAAATTATGGATACAGGCATTTGGAGATTCCCCCAACCAAACGAACAGTAGCAATCCTACAGTGAGACTCACAAACGAGTAAGCCACACTCATGCTCCCAAAAGGGGTACTTCCAGGCCTCACTCTCAAATGTTATTTGACATCTAAGGAAGACCAGACAGTTGAGGCCAGCCTCTACCGTGAAAGGCCGAGACAGAACAAAACAAAATAGAATCAAATAAGAAACAAAGAAGGGAGAAAACAAAGTGGTGTAAAAACAAACATGTGAAAGAAACATCACTCATATCCTAAGAGAAATAAGAGACTCTATTGCATCCATAACACAAGACCACGGCACCATGTACAAAGGAACAAAGAATACAAAGGAGCTCTTGGAAACTCAATTATGGCAGCTTCAATAAAAAGGTCAACAGACATGGAGAATATAATAAGGACAACATGATTCATTTCCTTCTTCCAGGAAGGAGAGAAGTCAAAGAGATGGGAACGGTCTTTTATCTGCTCTACCCATTTCCGTTCATAAAACGTTGCACTGCTTAGTCAATGCCTTCTGACCTCCAATCCCTCACATTACCATCCATTACAATGCCCCACCCATGCCCACTCATCTCTGCAGTCACCAGGGGCTGGAAAGGAGAGAAGACTAGAAAATGGGTTGGTTGCAAGCAGGGCACCAGTTATTTGCTCTTTCCATCAACAGCAATATCTGATAAACAAAGGTTCATCTCCAAGGTGAACACTACTGTTCCTTACCGAGTTTTTCTGCCTTTCTGCTGCCCAGCCTCCTGGTAGCAGGCTGCTCCCTCTCCCCTGTAGTCTGAGGTTAAGCATTGCCCTGTGACTTGTTTAGTCCAGTGAACTGTGCAGCACTTCTGGAAACATTTCTGAACTGTTTCACCTTTTGGCAGGTGCTCTTCTCTGTGTCTCAGTAAAACTGCTGCCAGCTCAAGCTGCTGAGTATCGATAAAGGACAAAAACCCCTTCCTATCAACCCGTCTTGGTTACAAAGCTTGAGCACTAGATAAAGCTCACTTGGACCAAGCACTGAGAGCTTGAGGTTGGTTGTATTGCAGCATCAGCTGAAAACTCTAACGTCTACCTCCCTGCATCTGCTCTTCATGCATTTTGACTTGTGAACCAAGGCGGATGCCACACAGAAGAATAGGACAGAGGAAGCCAACTTGGACCCTGTAATATCTGAGCCTTGATCTTAGTCATAAGTTGCCTGAAGTCCAGGGGTTTTAGGTCAAACACTGCATATATCCATCCCATATTTCAGCACCACACACTCTCTGGTCCCTGCATGTGCCATTCTTCTAACTCATAAACATTTATTAGACCTTCCCATTTACTCTTCAACTAACCAATGTGTTCCCATCCATCCCTACACTTGGACTGTTCCTTCACAGTGTTTACTATTATCAGTGTTTCCAAATATTTGTTTATTTTGTGTGACTCCATGAGTGCAACGTCTCTGTCTGGGCCAGGCGCACAGTAGGGACTCAATACATTTTTAATGGACAAGTAAATGTAATGTCAAGAAAGTTGAGAATAAGTCTGGAGAACACAGAAATGATGTGGTTTCAAGGGAATGCAGAGGTAAAGATTAAGGCACAGATGAAAACAGTCTGGGAAGGGACTTGATTTTGCGTTGCCCAGGTAACATCAAGAAAAAGATACCTTTCCATTCTGGTGTCTCGGGGTTGCTAGTGTGACAAAAATAGTGACAAAAATCAAAGGGAAAAGTTTTTTTCATTTTCTTTCTACCCAAGTATTGAATTTTAAAAGCAAAAGGCCCTTTATAATCACATTAGAGTGACTCCTACCATTCTTTTCTAAAAGGAAAGCCTCTGAAGTATGGATAAAATGGTGTTTAAAATGTGTTCAGGTGACTTTCACTTTCCCAAAAGTCTTAGGTTCCTAATTTTGCAATCTTATCATTTGACATTGCCTTCCTTTGATAATGTGCACCATTTCCTAATTCACATACTATATAGGTTTACCTATTTGTTTAAGCATCTCATAGAAAAGCAGGGCTTAATTCCTGTATGACTTTCAACAATATGTTACATCTTCCTTCTTCTTCATGCTCCTCTGGCAACTTCGGGTTAAGTGACAAAGGAGCCACACAAACTCACTGCTGGTCTGTTGGATAAGCAAGCTACACATATCCTCGGTCGGCGGTGCCTCAGAGAACCCTTGACTCTTGAGCCTGATGGAGAAACTGAGGCAAGTCCTCGGAGAGTGGGATCTGAGAGTGGCCAGTGACTCACCGTGACAGCACATGCAAGGGACAGAACCCTCAGGGTGCAGACACTGTGTATAAAACAAATGAGAGGAGAGAGTCTGCTAGACTTTAGAGGGTGCCTGGTTTAGAATTCACTCCAAAGTCATTGGGCTTGGTGCTAGTAGAGGTCTCACAGTAGAGGCTAGTAGACTAGTAGAGTTCTCATCATTTCTGCCTCCTTCCCCCACCCCATCACTCCAGACAAATGAATATAAGAGCAAAACTTCAATAGGACTGTTCTTTACAATAGCAAACATATTCTGAGCTGAGCCTCCTCCATTTCTCCTTGTATAACTCCCCCTCTCCCCTTTTACCTTCACCGCAAAGGCCCCCTTACACAGATTTATTTGTTTATTCAACAGAGGCACTCACTTTGGGCCAGAACGTCTCTGTGGCATTCTGCTCTATCAGGAATTACACCTAGCAGTTACTATGCCAACAGACAAATTTGCAATGACTATGGGAA
>NW_006286972.1:1503447-1531088 GCF_000327345.1 Myotis davidii | reverse complement strand
AATGAATGAATATAATACAAGTTCCAGGTAAGATGCATTTCTATCACAGCTAAGTTGCAAAATAGAAATAGCCCTAATTTTCTTGAAAATGTAAGAAGTAAAATTAATTACATAAGATCTATGTATGCAACTATTATGATACCAGATGATCGTACCAGCAGAAAACAACATACTCAAACTGAAACTTGAAGAGTTTAATAAAAGGACCTTGAATAAAGGTGCAGCGAGGGACTGGAGAAACCAGCACAAGATGGTGCAGTATTCTGGGTTATCAAGATCAGAGCACCTTTCCCACCCCTAAGCCTGAGAGGGGAGCATTTACCAAAATTCAGAGAGAGTCGCTGTATGAAAAGGACTTCTCCTGAGAAAAGGGCTGTTGAGGGAAGACAGCCAACTGGAGGGACTGACCAGGCAGGGAGCCAGAGCATCATAGATCTCATTCTCACTTTCAACCTGCAGTCTCCTGCAGCAAACATTCATTGGCCAAACCCAAACAGATGTCAGAAGGCAAGTAGAACTGGTGATTCAGTTGTTATGGGTCAGCCTTCCTGAATACTGAGCAAGATGGAGAAGGGTGGAAGGTGGGTCCGGAGGGCCAAGAAGAAACTATTCAGGACATTAACACAATGTGGAGATGCAATGTGTGGCTACCAATCTGCAGCTGAGCGTGAAGCGAGAAATCAGCAACTCATATTCATTGACTCACTCATTTAACAGGAACCCTGTATCAAGCCCTTATTATATAAAGGAAGTCAACAGTTCCCTGGGATACAAAGAAATAAGACATCATTTCTGCCTTCCAAGAGTTGTAATGGAGAAATCAGACAAATAAATAGGTGAATGATAGTAGTGAAATATTGGCCAAGTATTTGTACAAGGTCATTGTTCTGAGGTTCTGGTTGACAAATTACTTGAACTGATTTGAAACAGATGCTGACGCAGTGACAGGAATATTAGTGAATGGCATGCCATGTGTGCTTGAACCTCCATTTACTTAGAATATGATCCTGAATTTTATGTTATTTGAATCAATCTTACAGCAAGTACACCTGAGTCCTAAATTATTAACAGAAGCTTCTAGGCCTTTTGCCATGAAAGGTTAAGTGGTTTTGGCTGGCAATGTTATGTAAAATAGTGTTTGTTAAGATTCAATTTTACAGTCTTTTCACTCTCAGAACCAATGCCAAGCATTGAACACAAAACAAGCGCATGCACACACATACTCACATACCACCACCACTGGCAATAGCAACAGTCAACTTGACATTTTGTCATGAACAGTTCTTGAAAGTGCTGCCTATAGTGTGGCCAAAATAAGACAGTACTCTACTTCTGAATACCAGCAAAATTTCTCCATTAAGAAAACAAAAACAAAACATAATTTTACTAGAGGCTCGGTGCACAAAATTTGTGCACTTGTGGGGGGTGGTCACTCAGCCTGGCCTGTGCCCTCTTGCAGTCCAGGAGCCATGGGGGATGTCCCCATGGAAATCGGGTCTAAGCCAGCAGTTGGACAACCTTAGTGCTGCCGCAGAGGTGGGAGAGGCTCCCACCACCACCACTGCACTAGCCAGCCATGAGCCTGGCTTCTGGCTAAGTGGCACTCCCCCTGTAGAAGTACACTGACCACCGGGAGCAGCTCCTGCATTGACCATCTGCCCCTGGTGGTCAGTGCATGTCATAGTGACCGGTCATTCTGCAGTTTGGTCAATTTGCATATTAGACTTTTATTATATAGGATAATGGCAGAACAATCATGCAGGCTGCTTGTGAACAGCCTGAATTCTATAAACAGTGTCTCAAATTCAATGACTTTCATAACACACAAACACGAGCAAACTGGCTGACAAATCTAAGCTTCACATTGCACCCCAAAGAATATAGCTTTTAGGGTTAGCTCTAGTCTCCAATGGAAGAACTACTCATTTATTTATCATAGTTATGGAGTTGCTTACCAATATTTAACATGTCAGTATTCCTGTGGATATACACTAGTGTTGCTACACAGTTCATCGTTGTCTCTAGAAAAGATGAGTTGGGTACAATAACAAAATTGTCAAGAAAGGAGCTTTCAAGATCCCTTGGTTTCTGCATTTTGAAGTCTACTGTTACCAAAGGTCTAAGGGCTAACTCTTAATCTCTCCCAATACACCTCTGTCCTTCAACCATTCCAGCAAACAACTTAAGTGCTTAATGATTAATACCATTGAACCAAAATGATCTCTGATAAAAAACTAACTGCAGCCAATAATTTTAAATTAAATGAAAGAGAGATGGATAATAACTGGACTGTGTCAACCATGTTCTCCTGTGCCTTCAGGATCTGTGTTTGTATGTGCCATGCTATTGGTACAACCACACTCCAAGTCTACAACAGTGTGGACTTATTCCCATGCTAACAGCTGCTGCTGCCTTAAACAAAACCATGTTTTACACAGATTTCATCCACTTTGGGCAAAGCCATGAGTGCGCCTTTGTATTAAAATCTAAATAAAAATTGTGCTGACCTGTTTTCTTTGTGAATTGTGTACTTTATAAATGTAATGCATGGCACTCAAATTAATGATTGCCCCATATATGTTAGTATGTCATTTAATCTATAAAAGGTCATTTATATCCACCATAGCCAACCTCCCACAGCTGGCCAACCTCCCACAGTCCCTCTCCTATCCCTCCCCACAGCCGGCAGGCACTGATCGGGACTGGGCGAGATAGCCCCAATCAACCCTGATCACTGGCCAGGCCTAGGAACCCTACCTGTGCACGGATTTGTGTACCAGGCCTCTAGTTTATTTCATAAAACTCTAAATCTTTCTAAAAATATTCAAAGGGAACATATGTAGGAAAATCTGATGAGATAGACACAGATGGGCTTTGCACTAAGCAGATTTCTATTTGAATTGCCACCTCTGCCACTTTAGTAACTAGGTTAATTTAGGCAAGTTACTAACCCCCTCTGGACCTTACTTTATATGTTAAGTAGCAATGACAATACATACCTATTGTATTGTTGTGAGAAATAAGTAATATGGGTACGGTATACTTGTAAAGTGTAGAGAGGACAGATTCAGTAATTACTTTAATTTCATCTTTACATCTTAGTTTGCTATTAATAATGGAGTAGATAGGTGTGAAATAGATAATAAACTAGTAAAGCTTTATGGTGTTGGCCTGCCTGCCTGCCTGCCTCAGAAAAACCTTTATTGAAAAGGCTTATAACAGACTTATTTGAATGTTTTTTCTTTTCTTGTATACCTTCTCCTCTAAGCCCACATATAATCAGTAACCAAGCTCTTCAATAACATTAGGTCAAATTGATTTATGATCAGGAAATTGCCTGTCTCCAAGTATGCAAGTACCAGCCCAATAGATTGAACTAAATTGTATATTAAATTTTCACTTTCTTCTCCATTTCACGGTCTTTCCAAAGTTGCATCAACAAATTTCTGGAAGTTTTTACCTAACAGAAATTTCCAAAAATAAAAACTGTTTAAGTGGAAACCTTCTTGCTCTAAAAGCAATAATTTAGTTATTAACCAAAATAATAAATAAGAATAGGTTGGCTAAAATAAATATTTTTATTCTGTCAAAATAGTTTTTCTTTAATGATATTTGCCTCTTTTTTATAGACAGTTGACCAGATTTCAACATTTCTATATTTTTACTCATTTTAAGTGTAAATATTCACCCAGGACCTATGAAAGTTTGAGGTCAAACCTGAGTTTAGCTTTGAATTTGGCAGCAGAAGCCCTTGTAACATAGCAGTGTTCCAGAGGAGCTGAACTTTATAAATCATTCAAATGGCCATATTCATGAAAAAGAATCATTGAGGGGCAGCAATGGAATGGAATATATCCATCCCAGCATCGGCCATTTTTGCCTGATGATGAAAACAGATCTATTCAACAATTAAGAATTGTCCATAAGGAAAGATTCCTAAATTCAGGGAGAATGTAAACAGCTACTTAATGGATATCCTTTCTGAGTTGGCTTTCTACCTTTGAGGTTTACACCACAGTCATTGAGAAAAATAAAAGAGATTTGACTTTGTTGGTTATATAAATTGGATTATTTTATGTAATTAAAATATACTGAGCTTACACAACTCGATGCCTGAAAAAACAAAACAATTTAAAAAGCCATAATATTTTAGAAACCATGCTAGGTTACTTCCAAATTCTAAGCCTCACTGTATTGACAAGACTACTTGTTTTGATGATATTGTGGACAATGAAGAAAGAAAAGAGGAAATAGGGCAGTGCTTCGGTCTTTTCTCTGGCTCTAGTCCAAATGCCCTTTCATAAGTTTCCAGGGCAGAACAGAGTCACATGGGGGCAGCCATACCCTGACTTCTGATCAGTCATGTTATGAACACACCAGCATATGTGTAAGGAAAAAAACAGAAGAGTTCAGAGCACCTTTATCTTTGGGGTCAACTACTTTATGGCGTAACTCATTATGAGTGATTGGCCTGAATTCTTGGCTTCTTTCATGCAGGAGAGGACCTCTCGGCCTACATTGAGAATTAATGGGGCCATAGTGTTTGGAGGACATGTGATGTATTCTTAAGTGGAGTTGCTGAGTTTTAAAGTGTTTTCACCTTTCTTATTTCTTTTGATACATAGAACCCTGAAGTAAGGATAAGAATTATTATATCACTTTAAAGATTTTTTAAAAAAGACTCAAGGAGGTAAAGAGCTCTACACAAGTTTCACATAGCTACTTAGCTAATAAAAAGTCATCGTAGGGCCCCAAAATAAGTAAATATCTCCATGGATTAAAAAGGAAGTAGTAGAAGAAGAGAAACACACATGTTCAGGCTGAAGTCTCTGTAGAGGGAAGCAACCAGAGAAGGCTAGATTGTTGATCTGAGATTGAAATTTATTTGTTTGTTTGTTTGTTTGTTTGTTTTTAATCTTATGCCAGGATAGCAAGGTGGAAATAGGTGTTCCTGGAATCCTGTAGTTGAAGTTGGATTCCTTTTTTAAATTTTTATTTGAAAAACGTATAAATGATTTTGAATGCAGCTTGAATGATCATATTCATTAAATAAATTATAATGCAAAATGCCTGTCATGGTCTTTACGTTTACGTCATTTCTATGTTGCAATAAGAGATTTAAAATGTAACTGCTGTAAAACAATTTATTAGTAAACTAGAGGCCCAGTGCACAAATTCGTGCATGGGTGGGGTCCCTCAGCCTGGCCGGCAATCAGGGCCTATTGGGTCTGTCTCACCCATTCCCGATCCAGGCTGATCAGAGCCGGCTGGCCAGGGGGAGGGACCATGGGAGGTTGGCTGTAGAAGCGCACTGACCACCAGGGGGCAGTTCCTGAGTTGAGCGTCTGCCCCCTAGTGGTCAATGTGCATCATAGTTACCGGTTAACCGGTTGTTCAGTTGACCGGTTGTAACAGTCATTAGGCATATATATATATAGATTACAGACTACCCTCTGGCTACTTCAGCAAGCTAAAGTAAAACTCTTCAGCCAATGGGAACCACTCACCATGTTAGCAGAGTAAAATGATTTTAAATGTAGACAATGATTATAGAGGTTCATGAGGGTCAGATAGCCTAGGATAGCTTTAATCAATAAGTGGGTCCCTTCAGAAAAATGATAAGCTTCCATGTACACATAAGAATAACTATTTTTACTTAGGAAGTTGTAGTAGGGCTCAAAAATAGGGTAAATATCTCCATGGAAGCCTTTAGGAAGAGAAGCAGGCAGGGATGGTTAGGAATTAGATTCCAAAGTACTGCACTTATGGGGGGCGGGGGGGGGGGCATGGGGGCAACGGGGCTGGGAAACAGACTCACTGCTTGAATCTGTGGCAATTATGGACTGAGGTCAGCTCATCCACCAATCAGAGAAGCTGAAAAAGCTGCAAAGAAACACTGACAAATGGCTCAGAATAAATAGTTTGAGGATTCTCAGAGACATAGAGGAACTTTATGAAAAATTTTGAGAGAACAAAGAAAAGCAGGCAGAAATGAAAAAGAAGTAGGTGAAGGAAGAGAAATAATTAAAGATCCTAAAAGTTTCTTTAAAAAAGTGACATTGAGATAAAAGGAAAATTGCATAGACTGAGATCTATATATGGTTGAGGAGAGACTTAGTGAATTGGAAATTGGAACTGAGGAATTCATAAAGGGCATCAGAAAAGGGATGTCAAAGAGAATGTTCTCATGTCTCCATGCCAGTATGTATTGCCTGTTAGTTCTATATTCCGCCTTCAATAGATTTTCTTTGAAAGTGAGCATGATGTTGAGCTTTCTCAGTAGAGGGCACTGGAGGTGCATGGAGTTGGAGAAGGTCAGAAGTGTGAATGAGAGCACCCACCGAGAATGCAAAATCTACCAACAACCTTGCAGCTTTGGCCTGATAGTAATCTCTTCCCGGCCCTTTAACCAAGGAAACCAGAGCCCTGAAGACTCCCTGCCAGCACCAAAGGCCTCCTCCAGGCAGTGCATCCCCAGCCTCCACTCCCTCTGCAGATGCCCATGCAGCCTACCAGCACCCCAGTTCTGGCAGAGCTGCCACTGGCTCTGCAGGCCCAAACCTTTGGTTTCTGATCACCCGCTCCCCACCTGCTCTCTGGAGGGTGTCATCCTCTTGCCCACCTTTGGTACCCCCCTAAGTCGGAATTCTGATAAACAGGGTGGGCTGCCTTCAGCACACTTCCCCTTTTCGGAATGTCCTCCTTACAAACTTTCCAACCAAGTCTCCCATGCTTCCCTATATCCTGAGACAATCGCTCCATTATTTGGAAAGTGAATGGAGGTACAAATTAACTTTAGATTTATTTATGTCAACTCTACATGTTAAGTATCCCAAAAGAATAAAGATACGATGTATTATTTCTGAAGTAGTACCAAGAAAAAAGGAATAAATTAAATATCAATTTAATCAATCCAAAAGAAGATGAAAAGGAGAGGAAAAAACAACCAAAAGGAAACCATGGTTTAAAACACACACACAAACAATATGGAGGAGAAAGCGCCAAAATTATTATCTATAATAATAAAAGTGTAATATGCTAATTAGACTGGACATCCTTCTGGATGACCTTCCGGATGAAGCCAGGGCTGCGAAGGAAGCCCGGGTCCCAGATGCCTGCTGGCGGTCAGAGGGAAGCTTGGGTCCTGGGTGCCAGAGGAAAGCCAGTGCCGACAGCCAGGGGAAGAAAGCCTACTCTTGCATGAATTTCATGCACTGGGCCTCTAGTAATCACAATAAAGGTAAACCGCTAAATCATATATGAAAGGACCAAAATTTTCAGGTTGGATTTTTTCATTTAATCCAACTATTAGTTTTTTTACAAGAGACAAAATGATACACATACGAAACTTTGAAAATAAAGAAAGGAAAAAAATACACCATGCAAATATTAATCAAAAGAAAGCATGGCAATATAAATTTAATTAGACAAAAAAAATCTTTAAAGCAAAAAGCACTATTAAGGAAAATTGAAAGCAAAGGCGTTATTATACAAGGATGTTTATTACTTATACAACATAAGGCACAACCCACCAGTTCAGTTATCATGAGAATGTTACATGATCCTAAGCCTATCTATCAATATAATCTTAAATTATATAAAGCAAAATTTGAAAGAACCCACAAATAAAATTGACAATGCACAATCATGCCAATGGGATATTTTAACACACTTCTCAGAAATAAATAGACTTTTCAGAAATATAATTTGTGAGGATCTAGATGATGAGAAGACAGGTAAATATGTTGGTTAAAAACTCTGCACCAAGAAGCAGGGACTTCACTTTTCTTTCAAGAATATATGTCGCCCGTTTGGCTCAGTGGGTGGAGTGTGGGCCTACTGACTGAAGTGTGCCAGGTTCGATCCCAGGGTTATATATATATATAAATTATATGCGTGTGAATATATGTCACATTTACAAATTATGACTACCAAGAAAATTTAAACAGATATCAAGAAATAATATCCTACAGACCACCCACCTGTGGTACAATGAAAGTTAAATATCAAACATCTAAAGATAATTATAATACCTAAGTTTAGAAAATGGGGGGAATATATCGCTCATAAATAAATGATAGATTAAAGAGAAAATCTCAATGGAAATTATAAAAATGATTTGAATTTGATAGCATCAAAAGAACTATATGAAGTTTTCTGAAATGCAAACCAAACTACGTAGAGCAAAATGGATCATCTTAAAAAGATTGAAAATAATTGAGTTAAGCATTCAGCTCAGGAAGTCCTGAGGACAGCAATAAAGCTTAAAGGAAAGTAAAAAGAAATGATAAAAATATCTCTTTTGCACCAGTAATTGGAATGTAAATCAGCAGAACCTTTGACACATGGTGAAAGGGGCATATTCAAAGATGTTCACTGGGGTTTTGTTAGTCAGGAGAGAGAGAAATACAACTAACTAAACCCCAAAGTATTCATCAAGGAGGAAAAAAAGTAAATTGTGGGATATTCAGGCGATGAAATACAATATAGTATGCTCACACTCTAGTTCTCTTGCTATGCCTGGGAAATCTTGTTCATCTTTCCAGCCTCAGTAACCCTTGGCAGAATTCAGTTTTCCTGGGGATAAAACTGCTCTTGAATTCATTTCCTTAATACTGTTTTCCATGGTATATGATTATGAGTTGTGTCTGTATCTCTCCTGATAAAGTATGAGATTCTCAGGGGCAGGAACCTAGACTGTTTTTTCCCCCCATCACTGTATCCTCCAGTGTATAGTGGGTGTGCACGAATATTGGCTGAAATAAATGAAGGTCTATTCCATCATATTGTGTAAAAAACAACAAGCCGAAACCGATTTGGCTCAGTGGATAGAGCGTCGGCCTGCAGACTAAAAGATCCCAGGTTCGATTCCGGTCAAGGGCATGTACCTGGATTGCGGGCACATCCCCCATAGGAGATGTGCAAGAGGCAGCTGATTGGTGTTTCTCTCTCATCGATGTTTCTCACTCTCTATCTCTCTCCCTCTCTGTAAAAAATCAATAAAATATATTTAAAAACAACAACAAAAAACACACTATACCAGGTAAAATAAAATATTTTCTTCTAAGTGTTTTTTGAGGTGGACTGTCATCACAGGTGCCTTTGAAATTGTGATAAAAATAGATCAATTAATAGATTCATATCAATGTGTGACTTTGCAAATAATTTTAGAGGTTACCAGGCCCCTTTAAACCCACTCCTGAAATAGGTCAAGACTATACTTTTTGAGCTCTCTAAAAATAATATACAATAAAACTCCTCTGTGGTTATATTATTGCCCACATTGTCTACTGCTACTATTCTCATAGTATAGGTGTCTAATACTGTGGGTGGTTGAAATGTGCTAATAAATAAAGGTGAATTCTTTGTTCTAGAGCAGCGATTTTCAACCTTCATCTCATGGTACACATAAACTAGTTACTAAAATTCTGTGCCACTCCAAAAAATATGTTAAAATTTTAGCTGATCTGACAAGAACAATTGGTATAATTTTGATTCTTTCACACAGGAAGGCTATTGTTGTGTTGGCTGTTGTCATTTTTTATTTGACAGTCTGAGGGAAAAGAGGTCAGTGCCCCTGACTAAATAACCAGTTGTTGCATATTTTAAAATTCTTGTGGCACACCGGTTGAAAATCGTTGCTCTCTACAGCATATAGTTTGGGCAGAATACTACATAGAACAATACAGCATCCGTGCAAAATTTGGTGACTTTTCACTTCAGATAGACTTTATTTGCACAAGGATGACAGTGTAACCTTTTCAATCTGTACCACAACAGATTCTTTTCCGAAGGACAAAATAGCCAACAAGAAGCTCAAAAAAAAAAAAAAGAGAGACATGTTACAAATGCTCCTTTAGCCTGTTAAATAAATAGATTAAATTTCTTCCTGAACATGAGTAAATATTTGATTCTGTTTCATGATGTTTTTTCCTTTGGAATATGATGGACCTGTGACTCAGATACTATGTCACAGATGAGCTAAGAGTAGGTATATTCAAATGTGTAGCATGTATTCAGGACCAAATGAAACAACAATTTGTTGATCATTCTCTTTGGAATAAGATACTCAAGTGTTCAATAGGGTACCATATTTTTCCATATGTAAGACACTATTTTTTTTCTAAAATCATTAGACTGAAAATTGAGGAGCTTCTTACACATGGAAGCCAGCCAAGGAGGGAGCCACGAGGGTGTGTAGCTGCCTATACCTTGTCAAATAGGCTTCCTCTAATCACAAGCCTTATTGTTACTGACGTCAGCTGATGCCCTAATTGGAAGTGGAGGTGGAGAGTGCACAGATGCAAGATGGACCAGAGTGTTCTGAGCCCATAAAAATGTCAAAAAATAAAAAGATAAATACCAGTAAGCAATTGTCTTACTCTGCAAAATTCAAACCAAATGTAATCAGCTATGCAAAATAGCATAGAAATAGAGCTGCAGAGAAACAATTTGGACCTCCTCCCACTGAGTGTATGATCAGACAGTGGAGAAAACAGGAAGAACAACTCCTTAAGATGCCAAAAAAGAGGAAGGCCTTAAGAGGAAAACCAGCAAAATGTTTAAAATATTGATTTCTTAAGTTGGGTTGGAAAAGTGGGGGGGCATCTTATACACAGAAAAATATGGTTGTAGTTCACCAGGAATTCTTTACAAGAAAATAGATAGTAATACTATTTCATGGTCAAAATTAGTATTGAAGGAGACTATTCTTTGTTATTATTAATTAATGTGAATTTGAATGTTCCTTTCAGATGTGTTGGTTCTGATGAATTTTACTGGAATTTGTTATTGAATTCAGTATCTATTCAATGTACCAGCTCTTTACAAAATTTAAGAATTAAGACAATTTGAGAATATCTTATTGGCCGGTGCTGCTGCATCTCTTTAAGTAGATGTCTTTAGTACATATCTAAAGCCATTTTAGCCTGGCATAGAGAGCATGATAGGTTAATTCAAGTAGGACCAGGGTTGCTGATTTTATCTCTTAAAAATATCTCTCACCTGGATTACTGCAATTTCTCCCACTTTAACCCTACTCCCACAGTCTCTTATCAGCCCAGCAACTAGAGTGATAGCTTTCAAAATCCCCGAGTTGGATTATGTCACTCTTCTGCTCACAACCCTTTTCAGCACTTTCCATTTTCATGCAGAGTAAGAGCCAAAGCCCTTAAATGGCCTACAAGTCCCTCAGGCCTCTCAGCCTGTGACTTTATCTCCTACCATCTTTTCCCTTAGGCACTCTCCCCAACCACCCTGACAATTGCCATAAGCAACTGCTCTATCTGGGCCATCTGCTTGGAATGGCCTTGTCCAGGTGTCTGCTTGGCCAACTCTTTCACCACCAAGTCTTTCTTTGTCTCTCAGCTAATCTGTATCCCTTCCCTGGTCCTCCTGATCCTGCTGACATTATTTTATTCCCTGTGAAAAGTAATAGCTTTGGATAACATTTATACTTTATTTATGGTATAAATATATATTTGTTATGTTTATTGCTTGTTCCCCAACTCCTTCCAGGATGTAGTCTCTTCAAGGATAGGTATCTTAATAATATATTCCAAACATCTAAAATAGCTCTTGGCACATAGTATAGGCTCTCAGTATATGTGTTGAATCAGATGATCAGATGAATGAACAGATTGGCTGGACAACCTAACATGTATGTATTAATTCATTCTGAGGAAACCAAAATGAATAAGAAGACATGCTCCTGCCCAAACCTGAGTTTACCTCTAATCTTAAGAGCTACATTAAAGTGTTTGCCACTGACCTCAGACAGGCCTGAGTGAAGGAGCAAGGATAGTTCTACCAGATCTACTCAATTTCAGGAGAAAAGATTTCAGTGATATTCAAAAAAAAAATGTCAATTACTGCCTCATTTCAGAACTCTTTCTTAAGTAGTCCATTGGTGAGGAACTAAGTTGAACCATTGTTTGATGCGTTGGAAGGCTGAGCTTTAGGAAGAGAGCAGTTTAGGAACAAAAAGTATGAAGCTATGAGGAATAAAGTAGCATAATTTCTGTTTTTCACAAGTGAAGAGATAAAAGCAATTGATTAAGAAGTTTGTGTCTGGGACAGCCATATCTGGGGATCTCAGATGGTTGCAGATCCACAGCGCTGATTTCTGCTTTCATAACTCACACTTGAAAGCAGCCTTTTCTTGTTAAAGATCCAATGTCTTCATCATAGCTGTGTGTAGGCAGTGCTGGAGCTGAGACACAAAGATTCTCTGATGTGGGCCAAGACCTTAGGGCCACGGGAGAGGAACACTGATGTGAACATTCAGGTCATAGTCCACTCAGACTGTGATCACACAATGTCATAGACTGGATGCTCAAGCAACCAACGCAGTTGTGGATACTGGGAAGGCAAGATCAGTTAGCGTGGTTGGGTTCTTGGCCAGGGCCCTCTTCCTGATTTATAGGCAGCCTCCTTTATACTGGGGCCAGGGCAGGGAGAGAGTCAGTTCGATGATCTCTTTATAAGGACACTAATCCCATCCTGGGGGTTATACACTCATTATCTCATCTATACCTAGTTACCTCCCAAAGGCCCCACTTCCAAATGTCATTGCATTGGAATTAGGGCTTCAACAGCCCTAATTGAATCATGCAGGTTCACAAATATTCAGTCCATAGCAGTCCCGGAGAAATGCCTGTATATGCCTGTGTAGAAATCTTCAGAGATCTCTTAGAGGTGTAATGAAGAGTTGTCTGTGCTATCTCAAATTTTAGGGTTCCCTCTGCCCTCCTCAACAAACACCCCCTACTCCCACCTGTGCCAATATGTCCAATTCCCCATCCGAGTCTTTTTCTTCTACATGAAAGAATAAAAAAAATATTTTTATGTAAACTAAATATGTCTAAATGAGTAAGTTTTCAGCTGCATATTTTTTTTAATAGCAACCCATTTCTGGGAAATAATTAGTTTTTTCTGACAGCAGTACTTGAAAGATTAGAAGTAATACCATATTAAAATTGCATATAATAACATGAAAAGTAAAAAATGGCTTCTAGAAGAAATAGGCTCAGATAATCCTCGTATAGGGTGTTCTATTTCTTCCTTGTAATTCACTTTATTGATAGGTACATTATTTTTAACCTTGATGGTAGTCAAAATTAAAATTGGATAGATTAGCCTAGTGATTTATTAAATCCTGGCTAAACATTTCTTTTATTATTCCTTAGAATCCCTTCATTACTTGCCAGCCTTTAGAATAATTTTAACATTAAGTTAAGCAAAGAATTCTCTAGTAAATAGCCCTTAAAATATGTAACACATTCTAGGGACCAATATAAGCAGCTTTAAATTTGACCGTTATGGCACATAATATACACAGCTACTATTGTCTATTTACATAGATAATTAAAAATTGATTATATTTTGGGAAGCCTCTGTATACCTATCAAAACTAGGGAACTTATCAACTAGCAAAATCCATCATTTTGATATCTGCAATCAATAATTTTAAGGTGCAATTTTCAAAATAATATATTTCTTAGTTTTAGCTTGCTTTCATAATGGTGACTCTTCTTATAGTCACTGCAAACTCAAAATTATTTTTTCATAATTTAGTACCCTTTAGGTTTCCATTAATAAATACGTTACTATTTATAAAATGAGAAAATTCTCTTTTAATATAATTTTTAAATATCCTAAATATGTTTTGCCCTCCCATTCAAATTGGCTTTCAAAGGGCCCTTGGACAATAGGACTGTCACAGTGATGTAAATTATGTAGCACAAGAAAGTATGCAGTTATTTAAATATAAATTCTTGGAAGGATACATGATCATAGGATGCAGATCAGTATGTTTTATTAAAATTTTGAAAAGCAGCTTGTATGACAATAAGTCTGTACATATCAGTGGTATGGAAAGTATTTTTAGACTCAGATCCTCATATGGGCTTTACAAGTGGTGTAGAACTAAGAGCCATAGTCTACCTTTAAATTCTAATCTAACCTCTTCTTCCATTTCATAGAGCTGCTTCTTATTTTTTTTAATCCTCACTCGATGATATTTTTCCATTGATTTTTAGAGAGAGGGAAAGACAGAGAGAAACATTGATGTGAGAGAAACACATCAATTGGTTGCCTCCAGCAGGAGCCCCAACCAGGGCCTGGGCCTGGGAGGAGCCTGCAATGGAGGTACTTGCCCTTGACTGGAATGGAACCCGGGACCCTTTTGTTTGCAGGCCTACGAGGGCTGCTTCTTTCTAAATAATTCCAGTGGCTTGAAAGAATTGTATTAACTGCAAAAACTCAAATCACACACACAAAAAGGTTGAATGTGGGAGCAAACTTCAGAAGAAAAAAATGCCAACAAAGCGTAGTCTAAGAAAGTGAAATTTCATTTATATATTATTCTTTGGTACTTAAATTTTTTATTTTTTAATTAGAGAGAGAGAGAGAGAGAGAGAGAGAGAGAGAGAGAAATATTGACTTATTGTTCCACTTATTTATTTGGTTGATTCTTGTATGTGCCCTGACCTGGGATCAAACCAGCAACCTTAGTGTATCAGCACAATGCTCTAACCAACTGAGCCACCCAACCAGGGCAGACTAGAAGGAGAAAAGCAATCATTCTCAACAATCTTTGGGGTGGGGGACAGGGGTGTTAACCCCAACCCTTGAGTCAAGGCAGTAGTATAAGTTGTCAGCATGTGGAGACAAAGGAGCATTCACTTTGCAATAACCTAGTCCTATTTTCTTGCAACACTGAATAAAACAGCAACAGAGCACAAGATACCACACAAGCTGCCAATATTGGACTCACTCACACTTGCAGGCAACCATAACACAAAAGTGTCTTCATAGTCAGCAACTTGTGCTTTTAGTAAACTTAAATGTTTGTTCAACCTCTGAACTTCCTTGGCATTTTCTTCTTGCTCCTTTCATATAATACACCAGACATAAACAGCTCCTAACTTCAGTGCTTAGTTACAACAGCTATGAACGGGCAGATCTAGAAATGTAACCATTCTCTATGGCTCTAACAATGGGATAACTTTATCAACATTAATGTAAATGGGAGTATAATTTATTTTCTCTCATGCAGACAGGTTTTCCATGTTTCATATTACATCATTTGTGCACTAGAGGCCCGGTGCATGAAATTCGGTGATCAGGGCCTATTGGGGATGTCTTGCCCACTGCCAGTCAGGGCTGCTCTGGTGGACTTGAGGAGTGCTCACCAATATCCAGGTCTCTTCCTTCCGGGGCAAATAGAAGACTATGCTTCCTAGAAAGCCCTCTTGTAGTGAAGTGGACTCATGGGATAGCTCTGATCATTGCACAATGAGCAAAACTGTGCACCACTTCCGGACTGGGTTAGCTAAAAGCCTCTGTGGAACCTTTCAATGCAAAGAGCCTGGATCCCTGAGTCATTGCATGGAGGAGAGCTCTCCTGGTGAGTCATCTGACTTAAGCAGACTTTGGTGGAAGAAGAAATACACTTTCTCAGTTTAGCTACTGAGATTTGGGCTTGTTTGTCACAGCAGCATAACCTCAGCCTATTTTAATACTTCTCATCTCAATTATTTCTACAGCTGCTCTCAGCACTTTACCAATATCCCAATACACCACTATCTCCCATTAAGATATTTCAGAGAAGTACAAAAAGCATTTACTGGTGCTCTGAGAAAATAAGGCAGGAGAGGATGGCAACCTTTGCCTCAGCCACGCAAAACTGCTTATTGTTTTACAAACTTTATAAGCTATTTCCCGCATCAGTGACTTTGCACATGCCCTCTGCTGGAATATTTTTCCACCTTGTTTAACTGGCAAATTCCTACTGCTTTCAGCCTCTGCTTATATGTCATGGCATTTGTAAAACTTTCCCTGATCTCCCCTCCAGGGCTCCTCATATATAACTATTTCAATGGTGACACTGAGCTTACATCTGTCACATCACTCCCCCACCCCCACTCACCCAAGACAGCTCTTTGTGTGCCAAACCCCTAACACAGAGCCGTACATAGTAGATACATAGTAGGTGCTCAGTCCATGTGGAATGAATTCACAGCTCTAAATACCATTCTAGCTCTGTTGCCTGGTATTAATGTAATTTAAAAGATGGTATGCCTATATCTCGACACCCATCCATCCTGGGATGCTCATTGGGTAAAACGTGGCACTGCTTCGTCATATCCTTCACGAGGGAAAATGTAATCTTTTCTTTCAGCAGTTTATCTGGAAACTTGAAAATAAACAGTAATTTAATGTTGAACTTGTTCTTACTCAGGTTTTGAGGGGGGCATTTTATTGCTCCAGATTGATTTATCTTTGTAATTCTTTTTTTTTGGCTCGCAGCCCTTGGTATTAGATGATTACCATTCTTCTTAGGGCTAAGCTTATTTTCCTTGTGCACTCTGTGCTTTGCCTTTGAAAGGGGAACTTGTTGAGAAAAATCAGTTCTTGGTTTCTTTGTTCCTATGGGGATCTGAATTCTGAAATTTGTATAAAAATAGATTTCATTTAAGAGAGCAGCTATTCTAAAATTAATAATCAAATAATGGGGAAAGAAGAGATGCCGGATATTTTTTAAGGGATTACATTTCCGGAATACAATGTCGTTTAGTATTTATATTTGGCTCATTTTTTTTCTTATTACAGGACGACATATGTTCTGAGTTGGGGCATTGATGTTTTTGCCTCATCAACTTGAAAGCCCTCTCTAGACAGCATAAGGCATGTTGGCTGAATACTGCAATAATGTGCTGTTATAACTGGTGGCTGACTCATCTGTTTTTACAGGATTGGTCCTGTAAAGCACTGAGTCATACGTCTCCTGTCAAAATTGAGTGAGAATTTTAAAGTCAAAAGTAAAATGAACCCTTTAGAAGAGAAAAGTGAAGAATCACAGCAACCTGTGGGCTGAGGGTTCTCAGAGCTACTATTTGAATTCTTCCCAAGTTGAATTATTATACTCTTCGCACTTTTGTGCAGCAAGTGGAAAAACGCAAGCTCAGAGCTCACTAGTACTGTTATGAAAAGGATGGTAGTAGGAGTGATTCTAGTTTCTCTGCAATCAACTATAAACCTGGAGCACTTTGTTGTTTGAAAAGCTCAGATGAGGGACCAGGGTCATTTTAGCAAGTGGGCGCTCACCTAGATTGGGTAGGGAGCTTCCAGAGGTCATGCACTTTTGGAGCCTGTTTCTCTTCCCTCAAATGAAAGGATTCACAGCATGGGCATCTGGGGCAGGTATCTAAGGAGTATGACTCAGGGCACAGGAGACACTGATGCTGGAGAAACACGGAGAGCTGCTTCAGACTAAAATCGCTGAACTCAGTCATCGATCGCATCATGCTATGACTCTGAACGTGGAACCAAAAACATCTTTGGGGACCTATGAGTCTGTTTCTGTTTTATTTGTTTGTTTATTTTGTTCTTAAGGTTCTACATGGGTGTGCGTTTGGCAGTGAGTTTGTTTCCTTCAGATAATTCCACCCAAAAGTGGAATTACTAGATCATATGGGTGTTGTGCTTTTACTTAATTTTTTGAAGATCCTTCATACTGTTTTTCATAGTGGCTGCACCAATTTACAATCCCACCAACAGTACACATGGGTTCTCTTTTCTCCACCTTCTCCCCAGCATTTGTTATCTTGTCATTTTGATGGCAGCCATTCTAATAAGTATGTGGTGATATCTCACTGTGGTTTTTATTTGCATTTCCCAAATGATCAGTGATAAGCACATTTCATATACCTCTTAGCCATTTGATTGTCTTCTTGGAAAAAATGTCTATTCCGGTTTTTTTTCACCCATTTGGGTTTTTGCTATTGAGTTAAATGGGTTCTTTATATATTGTGGAAGTTAACCCCTTATAAGACACATGATTTGCAAATATTTCCTCTGATTCCACCCGTTGCCTTTTCATTTGTCGATTGTTTCTTGTTGATTGTTTCTTTGCTGACATGATTTCTTATAACTGTGTTTTCTCTCCTTTATTGTCGACTTTTTTTTAACAGTTGTTCTTATGCCATTTTATTGAATTTGCTGTTTCAAAACGCCCTTGGGATAAAGAGAATGTCAATAGGCCCACAGAAGAACTAAAATACAGATAATAGAGCCTTTAGAATAGTTTTTAAAATTATAATATACTAGGGGTCCAGTGCATGAACTCGTGCACCTTGAAAGGAACTGTCAGCCTCGAGGCTGCAGTGGGCACAGGGGTGGGTCTCGGCCCATCCTCCACGCCCCCGCCTGATCCCCCCACCATGGACCCTGGTCCCCTGTTAGCCAGCAGCCCTGCTCCTGCTGCTGCCACTCCCACACACTGAGGGCACTGACACCACTAGCACCACTCTGCTGATGGCGGAGCAACTGGGCTGGCACCAGCAACAGGTGTGAATGGGACTGTGCCATCAGCAACTGCAAGTGGAGGCTGCTGCCCTGATCGCCCCCCAGGAGCAAGTGGAGGTAGAGAAGCCCTTAGGGGCGACTGGGGCCAGCAGCCACTGCTCACACGTGCTGACAGTGCCAAGCGATCGGGACCTGCGCCGGGTGCTGGTAGTGGGTGCGAGAGGCAGCTCCGGTGCCAGCAGTGGATGCAAGCACTTTGCAGGACTGCAGTGCTCAGGAGCAAAGAATTTTCAGTAACCACCAGAGGCTCGCCCCATGACAGCAGCCGGCACCCTGGCTTGGTCTGGCTCCCCTGCTCCCCTGCTCCACCATCCCGCCACAGCCAATGGCTGCCGTGTTCCACGCTCTGCCACCTGCTGCTGACACCCGCCATATTCTGCATGCGCCCCCTGGTGGTCAGCACACGTCATAGTGACTGGTTGTTCAGTTGTTCAGTTGTTCCACCGTTCGGTCTATTTGCATAGTAGGGTTTTATATATACATAGATAAGCAATGTGGGGAGACCTAAAATGTTCACTTATTTTTTTAAAAAGTACAGAGTTTAATTTTTATCACACCTCCCTTTTGCAAGGAGTTATAAAATTCCAATTTTCCCAAAGGTATTTTTTCTCCTCTGACTGCTATACTTAAGTGTTATGATAACCTGAGTAGGTAATAGCCAGACAAGTGTTTTATTGTGACTTTTTAACAATGTTACCTGCTCAAGACAAGCTGGTGATTTCTGTCAGCTTCTCATTAGATGTTAAATCTCCAAGAGGCCGTGACAGTGCATGTTCTTCAAGAGTGGTCTCTAGGCAACAGGATTCCAGGCAGAGAGAGACTGGGAAGGACACAAAAATGATCAGAAATCAGATAAAGATGCTGAGGTTGGAAAAAAGAAGAATGTAGAAGAAATGTAGACATGTCTAATGAGACATATATGAGAACATTCTAGTGTCTTGGAGGGAGGAGTTAAAAGAAAGATGTTTAACGTATAATTTATTTCTTAACTTAGAAAAGGTTATTTTTTATTATTCATTCAGGACTTGTTTAATCACCTTTGAATTTTTAATCAATAACATGTAGTGCTCAATAATGCACTCTTAAAATATAATTTTGATTCAATTTCGATCATATACCTCAAATTACTTTTCCCTTTTTAAAAGAATGAAATACATAGTTTAGGAAGGCAGGACTTGGATATTTGAAAGTATATCCTACCACTCAAGAACAGACTCCAAATTATCTCACTAATATCCTAAATAAATGAGGTCCCCATACATTCTCTCCTATAATGGAGAATCTTGCGGGGGAGGGAGGGAGAATGTTAAACTTGTTAGGAGTTATATCCAATTTTTTTTTCCTTTCCTTTTCCCATCTACCTCCAGAATCAAGTATAATATAGACACTTTTGAAAAGAGCAAATACCCTCTTGACCATATCTATAGAGCAGAATATAAACATTTGGACAAAAACAAACTAGCACATGTGAATAAAGAATAAAAAGAAGAAAATTCATCGACAAAAGCATGCACCTACAGAAGCAGAGCACCACCTGTTCCACAGGTAGCATTAAAGATAACTTAAATTAAATGTCTTATCTTAGCTTTAACATTGGCTACAGCTCACAGGTGTATTACAACATGGAGACAAACAGGATAAAAAAGGAAATATATTTGGGGTTAAACAATTTATAAATAGACTTATAACACTTGTTCGGGAATACAAGGAATCAGTAGCCTATAAAAGGAAAGACAGACACTGTGATATATCATCCTTATAGATGCAAAAACCAAGAGAAATTATAAGGGCCAAAATAATTTAACTATTTTCTATTTGCTGGGGGCTTTACAGCTTAAAGTAATTAGTTTATAAGAAGCACACTGTGACTTTATCTTTCTTTTGAAATGATTAAATTCATAAATAACCTACTATTCTCCTGTTGCTCTATTAATGTAACTTAGTCTTCTTATCAAATTTGCTATACATTTTCATCTACTCCCTGACTACCTGCAAAGGAAACAGCAGTGTCTTAGTCTGCTTGGGCTACCATAACAAAGTCACTGGGTGACGCTGTCTTGGCCCAGCTGGTGTGGCTCAGTGGTTCAACATCCACCTATGAACCAGGAGGTCATGGTTTGATTCCTGGTCAGGGCACATGCCCAGGTTGCAGGTTTGGTCCCCAATGTGGGGCATGCAGGAGGCAGCCAATCAATGAATTTCTCATCATTAATGTTTCTATCTCTCTCTCCCTCTCCCTTCCTCTCTGAAATCAATAAAAATATATTAAAATCAAGAAAAGACACTGCCTTATATTTGACTAGGGTAGAAATTCCCTCACTCGGCCCTTGCTTCCTCCCTGCCTGCACTGCCATAGACTCTTCCTCTAGCAAGAAAATACTGCATTTTCCCACCCTTTCCCATTTTTCTTCCCATTGTTGAAGAACATACTTCTTTTTCAGCCATTTTCCTGTGCTCGCTGATATTTTGAGCATTCGGACCCAACAACTTTTCACGAACAGAACCTCCAGCTTGTCTGTTGACCTCATGTCTGGCCTCACTCATGAACTCCTTGCCATTCTGCTCTACCATACTTTACAGGGTCCCAAATGCACTGTGTTCTCTCCCTCCCCCTTGCCTTGGCTTTCTCTTGCTTGCTGAATTCGTTTACTGTTGAAGCCATAACAAATTACCGAAAAGTGTTGCTTAAATCAAAGAAAACTTGTTCTCACAGTCCTGGGCCAGATGTCTGAAATCAAGGTATCAAGGTATCAGCAGGGCCTGGCTCCCTCTTGAGGCTCTAGGAGAGAATGTTCTCTTGTCTCTTCTAGTTTCTGGGGGCTGTTGACATTCCTTGGCTTGTTCCACTCTCTGTCACTGTGGTCACACTGCCTGCTTCTGTCTGTCAAATCTTTCCTACATGTCTCTTATAAGGATACTTGTCACTGGATTTGGAACTATCCAGATGTCCAGGATGATCTCTTGATCTCAAGATTCTTAAGTTCAGTACATCTGTAAAGACCTTTTCCAAATAAGATAACACTCACAGGTTCTGGGAGTTAGGACCGGACACATCTTCTGAAGAGCACCATTCAATCCACTGTACTTGCCCATGCCTTTCCTCACCTCTTTTGCAAACTCCTAATTGATGACCCTGTCTCTCCATCCTTGCCTCTTGCAAGCTATTTGTTAGTCTATGGATATTCTCCTAAAACACACCTCTATTCCTGCGGCTGAGCTCTCCGCTATACAGTCACCCTTTACTGTGGTTTTCAAGGCCTTTTATGAGCTCACTCTAGTTAGCTCTCTGATCTCATCTGCAACCATTAGTCAAACATCTTCCCGCCATCAAAGCTACTACAGTACTTACTTTACTGAACTGTTTTCTCTTAATATTTGCCCTACTCTCTCTCTCACTCTCTCATGGCTTGTTTTTCTTTCTGAATACTTTTTTTTTTTTTACTTCCTTGATCAACTCACCTCTCAAAGCTCATTTTCATTATCATTTCTTTCATATTTCTTAATATCTTGTCTGTCTTCCTTCTCTGGTATCATTCAAAACAGACACTTTCTGGATCTACAGTTCCCAGACAAACATCTGAATAGGTACTACATCCACAGTAGACAAATATATGAAGAGATCTGTTTCTCATTTGCCGCAACCTTTTGCAGTGAGGATTCAGGATCTGGAGAAGGGGCTGTGCACAAACGGATATACTAGACAAGAAATGTAAATTTAGAAGGCATGGGGGGAGTCAGGTGGAGACCGTACTCTCTAGTGGAGAGGTTCCCCGAATGCCCAGACCATTGGCTTTTTATTTACTAGAATACACATTTCCCCTTTAACACGCATATAAAGGTAAGGTTTGGTAAATAGTAAAAGAATATCAGGTTAGGGTCGTGGTCGGCAAACTGCGGCTCGAGAGCCACATGCGGCTTTTTGGCCCCTTGAATGTGGCTCTTCCTAAGCCTTAGGAGTACCCTAATTAAGTTAATAAAATGTACCTACCTATATAGTTTAAGTTTAAAAACTTTGGCTCTCAAAAGAAATTTCAATCGTTGTACTGTTGATATTTGGCTCTGTTGGCTAATGAGTTTGCCGACCACTTGGTTGGGGGATTGCCTTGAGCCACCATTATCTCCACAGAACAATCAGTGCATAGCTTTTAGCCCTTGATAAAGCCCAAGGTCCATCAGCCTTCTGTGTTCCCTGCTGCACTTTCATGATAGTGTAGACAATGGGTAGCTTTCCGCACTCATTCTTTTTTGAAATGTAAAAGATGAAAATATTGTAAAGCTGATGTCAAATTTAGCTGATTGAAATTTCAAACCAAATGAAAATATATGACAAAAATGACATATGGGAACTCAATTTGAGATTTAAATCAGACTTTTTCATTCAGTGGAGAGCATAAAATCAATATTTACACATGGTCTCCTGAAAGAGCCATGTTTTGCTTGTCTTTCAATGTAGAAAAGAATGTGTGTTTCTTAGGCATTTTAAAACATAACATTTAGGGGCCTTGATCTTAAATGGATTTATCATCAAAAAAACCAATTATTAGTTTTAGATTATCACGATATTGTTGTCAGAAGCAGTATGTGTGACTCCTTCTCAGGTTGTTCATATGATATGAGCCACATTTCACTGAGTCCATGGCATTTTAATAACTTGAACTTAAAATAGTAAAAGACCAACTTATATTTTTTAGCCCCGTGTAGTACTAGAACTTCCCTTAGGGACAAATATAAGCAGCAAACTATCTGCTAGTAGCAGATAGGGAAAAAAAGAGGCCAAGATTTATAGAATAGAGCCAAAAGGCTCTATGATCATTTTTCTTTGTAGGCATGCTAGCTGATTTGCTTTTTTAAAAATGACCTTTGTTTAATAGAATAAAATCCAAATTCTTGTTAAAGGATTTATTTTATGTTCTGTGGCTTGAGTGATAGAAGATTGAGGAAACAGTCTTGAAGTCATGAACTGGTGAAATGATGGACATAATCCCAAACTCTACATTAAATAAGTTATTGGTGTTATTCCCTGGAATTTTTATGATTTGGATTTCCTGATGAGGGTACATTGGTGAAAAGAGGCTTATTTGCAAATTAAATCTGAGCAAGTGTGTGAATATTTGAAGGACCAGAAAAATTATTAAGATTGTTGACTTTGACGCCAAGTAAAGAAGAGAAAATAAAATCCCTTGGCACCCATACGATTTAGTGTAAGTGAATGGAGTATTTTTTAATGACTTTTCTATATCCTCAAAGCTAAGAGATTAATATGTTACTGTCCAATTAATACCTTTCATTACCAGCAGATGCTTTCAAATTTGTCATCCCACTGGACTTAAGCAGTTCAAAAACTGCTTAGGAGAAACTTTAGTAACAGTTATAAATGACTAAAGGAAATTAAAGTATACCTTTTCACTAAGATTTACTTATATCTTCTAGAAAATTGATCTTTCTTGCTGGATGTGGGTTAGGTCAGCAATAGAACAGGATGTTGGATAAATAATGGGTCTGAACCAATCTGGCAATTCCAGGCTGCTGGACTAAGTTTTCTCCCTACTTGGGAAGCACTGATCCGCCTGTTTCATAGAGGCAGACATATACTTTAATGACTATCTCTGAACAGTAAAGATTGCAAACAATTGTTCAGTTTCTGTACTTTTTTAACTTTTTGTTAACATTTTCCTAGTTTTTTGTATTACCAATCAGACATATTTTTCTATGTTGGAAATTCATTTTGCACCTGTGCACCCGTGATTTCTTCCCATATTTCAAATGCATTCAGTAGACTGAAAACATGAAATAAAATGAGGACTGGAAAGAAAATAATAGTCATATACATAATGATGTTTCTTCTATTTCATTTCTGTAAACAGAAATGTTTTGACTTAAATTACTATCCTTTTTGGTGAGAAATTGCTGCTAAAATCACCTCATTTTCCAGTTCCACGCATCAGATTCAACCTTATGTTTCTTCCCCCGGCCCTGTCCTTCCCCTTCTTAACCGATTTCAGCTGAAACAGAAAGCTCTTCTGCAGCTTTAGACCTCTTCGTTATAACAGCTCATTGATCCTCAACTCTGACTCTAGATTAGCACCAGCAGCTGACTTTAAAAAATATAAGAATATCTGGATCTCATCACCAGAAATTCTGATTTAATTCATTTGGATTAGGGCCCCGGCATCAGTATTGTGTGTGTGTGTGTGTGTGTGTGTGTGTGTGTGTGTGTGTGTGTGTGATTTAATTTAAATCTAACGTGAAACCAGAGGTGAGGACCACGGGCTTCCCTCTGAGGCATAATGGGACTGGTTCTCATATTCTTGACCCAATCAGGAGCAGCTGTGTAACTCAGGGAGCCTAATAGCCACGCCTGATTCCTTGGAAATTACTCCTGTCTTGGAAGGTAGCATTTCCAGGGCCCACTCCTGGACTTGCATAATTATTTCCTGAGTTGAAACCCTTTTATGATGTCTCATTCTGGTAGCAAGATTCTTGCCCCCCCCCCCCCAAACTGAAGCTTAGAGAGTTCAAGTCACAGACCTCATTAGTGGTAGAAACAGGATTTAAACTTTGTCATGGCAAATCCACATCCTAGGCTCTGAATCCAAACACCCGTACCTTAGTCAAGATACTTAGGCTCTTCTGCAGAAACAGATAAGCGCTGAAATCTCAGGGTCTTAGCCCAATACCACTTCATTTCTTGAACACATAAGCTGTCTGTATCTCTCTCAAGCGTGATGCAGGGACTTGGTCTCCTTCCATACTGTAGGCTCACCATCCCAAGTTGTTTCCAGAACCACAGACAAGCTGGGATAGTAAAAGGTGAGGAAGAAACATGGAATCTTTACTGACCTTGACCGGAATGGATGCAGCACTTTCTTTAATATTCTTTTAGGGAGTATTTGTCACATAGTCTCTCTCCTCTAAGAAGCCAGGGAAGCTGGGAAATGTGGAGGAGGTGGTTCTGAAGGTGGTGAGTGGATAAGACGCAGGAGCACAAGGCTCTTACTGTCTCTGCCACATCCCCGCTGCCTGCACTCACCCGCCTCAGATAAATCTGTGGCAGTAAAGATGGTCACCCCCCTAATTCCCTGTTGCTGTGTTCTCCTTGTTGGATCTGCCTCTTTCTGCCCAATTTCTGCATTAATTTGATCAGAAGAATCTTTAATCTATAGCAGTGATTTTCAACACACTGGTGTGCTGCAAGAACTCTTCAAACATGGCTATTTTTTAAAAAACTTAGCTATTTAGTCAGGAGCATTGACCTTTCCCCCTTAGATTGTCAAATTTTAAAAAATGACAATAACCAACACAACAATAGTTGTCCAGTGTGCACACTCCATCTTCAACCATAAATATATTGGTCATATAATAGAGTTGCATCTTATTGGTCATGTCCCATAAGAAAGTTGCATCTGATTGGTTAATTCTTGGTATCAGAAATCTTTACACTGTATACAAGTATAGGCACCTGATTTTTTAAAGAGTCACTTTAGAGCAAAAATGGCTCAGAGCCCTGCAGCTGCATATGGGGAACCTTGGCTTCCTCCATCGCTGGGGCAACCAAGCCTCCTGTTCTCAGCTGCCTGGCTGCCTGCCGCCATCTTGGCTGGCAATTAATTTGCACATCGCCCTGATTAGCCAATGGGAAGGGTAGCGGTCGTACGCCAATTACCATGTTTCTCTTTTATTAGATAGGATTTAACTTTATTGCCAATGCAGAAAGGTACTCATTTTGTCATGCTAAGACAGCAATTTTCAACAGGTGTGCCGCAAGAATTTTTAAAAGCATGCACAACCTGACTATGCAGTCAGGGAACACTGACCTGTTTTGCTGTAGATGGTCAAATAAAAAAAAATGCCAAAGCCAGCACAATAGCCATCTAGGGTGAATGCCCTGTCATGAACCATAAATATATAGGTCATATAATAGAGTTGCATCTTATTGGTCATGTCCCATAAGAAAGTTGCATCTGATTGGTTAATTCTTGGTATCAGAAATCTTTACACTGTATACAAGTATAGGCACCTGATTTTTTAAAGAGTCACTTTAGAACAAAAATGGTAGGTAACTATTATTATTATGATTATTATTTGTATTATTATTATCATTATTAATTTGCGGCAAAAACTTTATTGTTTCCATTTGGTCCAATGCATGGGAGAGGGCTTCAGGGTGGTTAAAAGAATGGCTAGTAGTTTGGGGGAGAGGCTCAGGCAAAAGCCAGACACCAGGGGGATGCAGAGGGGCCCCTCAAAGTCCTCTGGGCTCCACAGGCTCCTAGTCATGCTTGAGGCTGAGCCCTTCGAAGAGTTACTTGCCCAGCCCAGCCTGGGGGCCGGCAGCCTGCGGAGGTGAGTCAGGTGTCGCCCATCTTCTTGATGAGTTTCACCCCCTTATCCTAGAAGTAGTCCTCCAGGAAGTCACAGAGCTGAGGGGCGGGGGTAGAACCCAGGGCCCGCAGCTCCAAAGGGCCTGGGTCAGGTTCCTCTCCGAGGCCAGGGCGGCTTCCATGGGCCCTGAGTTTTGCCCACTCACCTTGGGAGCTTCAGCACGTCCTGGACGGGACTGCGGCCATCGTGCTGGTTTTGCAACTTTCAGAGAAGCTCAGCGCCCTCGGCTTCTCCACCAGCTCACGGAGGAAGTGGCCGCGCCCTCCAGAGCCACAGCTTCATGGTCGCAACAGAAGCCCCGAGAGAGGTAGGTGTGGGAGGCCCGCAGAGGCGGGGGTCAGGCGGTTGACGGCAGCTTCCGAATCGGTGGAATTATTCTGACGAATTTGGGAGCTCATGGTTGGTAGTTGTTTCGCAATAAGGAGTTAAGGGAGAAAGGAAACCGGTGTGTTGGCTGGTCCTGCAGGTGGTTCTGAAGGTGGTGACTGGATGAGACGCAGGAGGGAGGCTGGAGGCTGGGAGATGGGGCGTCCCTGGGTCTGTTCCGTCGAAATACTGTTGAAGCAGGAGACAGATCCGGGACCACCGAGGGCACTGCCATTTTTGTTTGTTTGTTTTGTAAATAAATCAAAATTATACCTATTTTTTTGTCAGATTGGCAAAAAATATACTATATTTTTTTGGTGTACCGCAGAATTTTAGTAATTAGTTTATGTGTGCCATGGGATGCAAAAGGTGGTAAATGGCTACTCCAGGTGATAATGATGGCAGATGTGTGGCACTGTGGCATCTGTGTAGGCTCTGAGCTGGATGTGTGAAGGCCAGCATGTGGAAGAAAGGATCTTATGGATGAGATTTCACTAACCCTATTCTGAGGCCAAATGCCCAAA
>NW_006286972.1:1502674-1503015 GCF_000327345.1 Myotis davidii | reverse complement strand
AATGAAGTTTGCCTGTCTTCAGAGGCACTCAAAAGAGACAAAACTGGTGTGCTGCCACTCTGATGCGCAGCGTAATCCCTCCAAACACAAACATGGTTCATGGCAATGAGAGAGAGGAGCCCCTCCGTAGCCTATTGGAATGCCAAAGAATACAGTGATACCTTCAAGCACATTATATTAGCTGCTCCTAAAAATGCACAGAATCAATCTGACTTTTGAATCATTTGTGCTCTTAAAAAAAAATCATGGCCGAAACCGGTTTGGCTCAGTGGATAGAGCATCGGCCTGTGGACTGAAAGGTCCCAGGTTCGATTCTGGTCAAGGGCATGTACCTGGGTTGC
>NW_006286972.1:1472428-1493436 GCF_000327345.1 Myotis davidii | reverse complement strand
GTGGGAGCTCATGGTTGTTTGGCAATAAGGAATTAAGGTAGAAAAAATCCCAGTGTGTTGGCTGGTCCCGGAGGTGGTTCTGAAGGTGGTGCCTGGATAAGATGCTGGAGGGTGGTAGGAGGCTGGATGAAGGGAATCCCTGGGTCTGTTCCATCCAAACACTGTTGAAACAAGAGACAGATCCGGGACCACCGAGGGCACTGCCATTTTTGTTTGTTTGTTTTGTAAATAAATCAAAATTATACCTATTTTTTTGTCAGATTGGCAAAAAATATACTATATTTTTTTGGTGTACCGCAGAATTTTAGTAATTAGTTTATGTGTGCCATGGGATGCAAAAGGTGGTAAATTGCTGACCTATAGTGAACACCCACACTCTAATTTGCTATTTGCTTGTCTACACTGGCAAGATAATTACCTGAATAACTACAGTTTGCCTTATTCTGCCAGACAACACAGCTTTATTAGCTAATTAGTTTTCTCCCCAATAGGAGAGCTGTCATTTCCCAGTCCAGTTCTCCTTCTTTTCCTCTGTCCTACTAGATGGAACAGGATATGAAGTTTGCCTGTCTTCAGAGGCACTCAAAAGAGACAAAACTGGTGTGCTGCCACTCTGATGCGCAGCGTAATCCCTCCAAACACAAACATGGTTCATGGCAATGAGAGGGAGGAGCCTATTGGAATGCCAAAGAATACAGTGAGACCTTCTAGCACATTATATTAGCTGCTCCTAAAAATGCACAGAATCAATCTGACTTTTGAATCATTTGTGCTCTTAAAAAAAAATCATGGCCGAAACCGGTTTGGCTCAGTGGATAGAGCATCGGCCTGTGGACTGAAAGGTCCCAGGTTCGACTGGTCAAGGGGGCATGTACCTTGGTTGTGGGCACATCCCCAGTGGGGAGTGTGCTGGAGGCAGCTGATCGATGTTTCTCTCTCATCGATGTTTCTAACTCTCTATCCCTCTCCCTTCCTCTCTGTAAAAAATCAATAAAACATATTAAAAAAATAAATAAAAAGCTTAAAAAAATCATGTAGGATACCTTCCAAACCAAGCACTGTGTCATGGTATAGCCATTTTAGCCAATAACTTCAGGACAAGGCTATATCTTTGAAAGTAAAAATAATTACTAGTAAGTGAGAGCTAGATAGATGATATGAATAAGTACATGCAGTTTTATTTACTTAGATAAAATACTTAATGCTACCTGGATGATTATTACATCTCTACAGACTTGAGATTGTTGCTTAAATTGACAATAAATGAGATAAAAATTATGGAAAAGCATTATCTGTTCCCACCTCAGAATTAGAGGTAATATTGTGGGAGAGATTTGTGTGAATAAGTCAGGATAGCTTCTATTACAATTCTCCAATATTCATAGAACTTGGTTCTTGTTGGGATGGAATTAATTATCACACAGAAATTTCAAACTCTTCTAATCTTTTCTTGTATCTTCATTAGTCTGAGATTTCCACCTCTGCTTCCCTTTCTTTTCTTGACCTGCAACAGCTGTATTATTAAAGTGGAATGTCTGCTAATTAGCAGTGCTACTGAGGAGCTGAAGGGGACCTCAGGCATTCTCTGATCCAATTAGATTCTAGCAGCACAAAAACCTGGAGCAGATTAGACTGCATGCAGCAATCTAAGAATAACTCAAAGACTATTATTTTTCACTTATGTTTTCCGGAGGTTTGGGAACATTTGTTTCAGAGAAGGACAATTAAGAGTTCATTGATTATACAAATGAAGAAACCCTCCTATCAATACATGCACATTCTGCTAAAAGTTTGTGTATACAATATAAGAGAGTGTGTATGCCTTTTATAAACATATTCATTTTGGAAAACACACTTGGTTAAAGTCAGGCCAGTAAGCAATGAGAGTGAGCGGAGTTTATCTTCTGCCCCCTCTCTGCCATCTTCTGAGCCTGACACTTCTCTCCTTTCCTACAAGAGGTCAGAGCTTTCCCTCTGCAGAGGTCCCTTCTTTGGGGGACGTAGGACACCTGGTGAACTGAGCCGTGCTGAAGTGTCACACACTTCCAGGGTATTGTTCTGTGTTGGAATAAACTGTCTCCCCAGTCAATGCCTTTTAAGCACTGGGAGTGTCCAAAGCTTTGTGTGCCTGGGGATAGCATAGAGGTATAATAAATAATCTTTAGAAGTTTAAACTTGATGACCTTAAACCACCACTAGCTTTACCTTCTATGTTTTATGTTCCTGCACTCCCACTTCCCCACCCTTTCCCCTGCCCCTCGGCCATCATCAGGTTCAGTATCTTACCATGTTTTGACCAGATTACAATGGTCTTTTAAAATTATTATTACTAGAGGTGTGGTGCACAAATTTGTGCACCAGTGGGGACCCTCGGCCTGGCCTGCGGGATTGGGCCAAAACCAGCTCTCCGACATGTCCCCCCGAGGGGTGCTGAATTGCAAGAAGGTGCAGGCCAGGCCGAGGGACCCCACCAGTGCACGATTGGGGTCAGGGAGGGACACGTGAGGTTGCCTAGCCAGGGAGGGACTGCAGGAGAGCTTATGGGTGTGTCCAGCCCATCTTGCACAGTCCTGATCAGCCGGGCCCCAGCAGCAAGCTAACCTACCAGTCAGAGCGTCTGCATACAAGTCCTTTGGTTGATCTCTTATCACCCCCCCTCCCCTGACTTCCCTTTGAAGTTTGACAGTCTGTTCAGTGTTTCCCTGTCTCTGGCTCTATTTTTGTTCATCAGTTTATGTTCATTATATTCCACAAATGAGTGAGATCATGTGATATCTGTCTTTCTCTGACTGGCTTATTTTGTTTAGCATAATGCTCTCCAGGTCCGTCCATGATGTTGCAAATGGTAAAATTTTCTTCTTTTTTATGGCAGTATAATGGAATTTCCTCAAAAAGTTAAAAATGGAACTCCCATTTGACCCAGTAATCCCATTTCTAGGAATATATCCCAAGAAATCAGAAACACCAATCAGAAAGGACATATGCACCCCTATGTTCATAGCAGCACAATTTACCATAGCTAAGATCTGGAAACAGCCTAAGTGCCCATCAGCAGATGAGTGGATTAAAAAACTGTGGCACATCTACAGTGGTCTTTTAATAGGGCTCCCTGAGAACCGTTTGATACCCATCAAATCCACTTTCCACATTCCTTTTATGTGGATCTGTGCTTACATAGTTCCACCTGTTTTCTGCACGCTCCAGTAAAAAAGCCAAGTTCTTTACCATGTCATTGGAGACCCTCCTCCTGACCAGCCCCCCAACCCCTTCTTATCCTCCAGCCTCACCTCCCTCTTCTCTACTCCAGAAACTCTTGACTTCTCACTGTCCCTTAAGCCCATCATGATACATATATTACATTCCTATGGCATTTGCATGTTGTTCTTTTGAGCTGAAATGTGCTTCGGCTCCAATCCCTTCAAATCCCTTTGATTCATTCCTAATCTTCCTTTAAGATTGCAGATACCACCTCAGGAACCCATCCTCCAGAAGCACCCCCTACATATACATATATACCCACACCCTCTTTTGCTCACATACATTTTCACACACGCCTTCTTCTCACACACACACTCACACATGCCTGCACATGTGCTAACACATTTGGATTAGGCACTGTACTCTGTTTTTATAGAATTTTGTCAGTGCTTCCTCTTTGACTCAATGCCATGCATTATTATTACACACATGTGTGTCTGTGTCTTCCCCAGTATTTGTCTTCCTTGAATCTCCAACATCATATCTAGACCAGGGTAGACACTAAAAAATGTTTGGTGTTACATAATTTATGATTTTCTCTAACCTTGAGATATTTTTTTAAAATAGTGTCTGCTAGAACAGATGGCCACTAGAAATCCTCACACTCCCACACCTGCAAACTTGTCTGAGTTACTTTCTGACTTTGTAGTACCACGTATATGTTGGTGAAGGGTGGACAGATCTGAGATTTGGGGTCATTTGTCTCGATCTGTCTTTCATTCTTGATAATTCTAGCTCACATCTACAAACTCAAACGTGGACAACTTGGACCTGGAATCCTAATAATGCCAATTATACAGAGTTATAGTGTGTGTGATGTTTGCCAAACCCTTTGCCTATGCACCTGAATAGACTACCTCTCTTCCCACTGCCTTTTTCCATTGGTTATATATTGAAGGTCTGGGGACAGGCATTTGATCAAAGCTGGGTCAATCACGGTATTCCTGCCTTGGCCAAATGGATTGAGAGGTGGGTCCTTAACTCCAGCCCCGGCCAATTGCATCCCTTCTCTGAGCTTGGCTCCACTGGAATGAGACATGATTGAAATAAGTTTCTCTCTTAGGGATAATGGTAAGGCAAAAAAAAAAAAAAAAAACACAAATAAAAAAACCCCTCAGAAACTGTTTGGAGCTATATAGAGGCAGCCACCTACAGGGAGAGAGAATGATAGTGATGCTATGATGAGGAGGTGGTGCTTTTAAACCGCTTTAAGAATCACTAACATGAGCATGAGGCTACATCCTCCAGGGAAGCCAAAGTGTGGCATTTCTGATCAACCACATCAGGTGGGCACAGGTGAGCCTGGGAACGAGGCCTCTGAAGGAGTGTGATCAGCTTTGGGGCTTGGAAGTCGCGCACTCAGGAGAGTTGTGTGCTGATAACAAATGCCAGAACAGAGCAGGTCACTGGCAGGCCTCGCACAAGGGATCTCCCCCGCAGACACTGATCAAGCACAGCCTGGTCCAGCAGAGGGTGAGGCCTTGCTAAGGTCCAGGAAGAGGATCACAATTATTGGGTGGGCAGGCCCACTTGTCATGAACGGTCTAGCCGTTGGCAGCGCCCCAGGAGAAAACAATGGGCTAGACAGCGTGTGTGCTCACTGCCAGGGGTTCATAGTGCCATCATGGTCTGTTACGGTTTCAGCAGTTAATTTGGAAAGGTTTACCACCTCCAGCATCCACCCCAGTCCTAAAGGAACCTGATTAAATTTTTAAACGTGTAAGTCTGAAAGGTGGCTGCTATTCTGCCAGGTCAATAACTGTGGGAGCCTCCACATTCACTTGAAACTCTCCATGCTGCGGTCGATGGAAAGGAAAGTAGGTTACTCTGAGGGCTCTGTATTTTCATAATCAGATGCCATCTCTCACGTCTTGGGACTTAAATCTCAACAAATAGATTTTCAATAGAAATCCTCATAGTCACTGTTGAGAAACTGCTTCGTGACTTTTTCCCACCACTCAAACTATGATAAAAAGTCCTGGAAAGGAAAAGAAGAAAGCCCTGTCTACAGTAATCATCATACATTAAGGTAATTACCTCAGTGTGAAGTTTCAGCAAAGGTTACTTCAAAAGGGTGAGCTGTGCCAAAGCGTTAGAAAGGAGAGAATCCTATTTAGCAGTAATTGGGGATTTTTCGGTTTGGGAGGCAGAAGGCAGGGAAACCTTCATGCAGTTTCTGTTTAAATCTAGCTTATGATCGCGTGTCTCATATAGTCTCCATTTCCACACAGTTTTATGAACCATATGCAATCACCCACATGGAAGACACGCTACACTCTCTCCTCTCACATCCTCCCCAATTTAATCTGGCCATCAGGCTTCAGGGCTTCAATCTCCAAACTGTTCCAGGAATCCTCTCTCTCCTTTTATCTGCTTCCCAATAAGACTTTGTCCATTGATCTGGCAGAGTGGAGCGACTCCATGACCTTTGCGGAGTAGATGAGAGAATGTGAGCAAGGCAGCCACTGCAGTATAAACAGCTCTGGGGCTAAAATAAGTGGATTGGATTCTATTTCACAAAAACATCCTCCTGGACAGAAAACTGTATATACAACCAAGTATTAAGAAATCAGGCTGGCCGGCGTGGCTCAGTGACTGAATGTCAACTTATGGACCAGGAGGTCACAGTTCGATTCCTGTTCAAGGCACATGCCCGGGTTGTGAGCTCCATCCCCAGCATGGGGCATGCAGGAGGCAGCCGAACAATGATTCTCTCTCATCATTGATATTTCTCTCTCTCTCTCTCTCCCTCTCCCTTCCTCTCTGAAGTCAATAAAAATAATATATTTTAAAAAAGAAATCATTACTACTCTCTTCATTACAATATTTTAATGCATTGGCCAAAAGAAAGAACTATTAAGAACATGGAATAATCTGAAGAATTTTGCCAAGTTTTATTTTTCTCATGTGTACATTTTACTTCCATCCCTACAGTTTGGAATGATATTTTTCATTGCTTTCATTCATCACACATGAATTGTCATAAATAAATAGAATTGTTTAATATTTCCTTTGATAAAAAAGATTAAATACTTTCCTTCAGTTATAATTAATCATAATAGAAAAATTAACTCATATTACACTGTTTTATAAAATGCTTTTGTAAATTGATCATGTCAGAGAAGAAGGGAAATATCACATTATATTCTTTTCATAAATACTATTTATCTTAAACATTATTTAATAGTAAAACCATGTAAAATGTCTATATTAAATCACTATTTGGAGTGCTGAGCCTAAAAGTGTGTTGTGAATATTATTATAACAATTACAACATTTATCAGAATCTTTTTATTTATGAAAATCTATTAATGGAATAAATTATCTTATCTCTGAGCATTGCTATAAACCACAGTTTCATAGTATCACTAGAGCCACTATAAATACATTTAATATCTTAATTATAAAGTGTAATATTAGTGCAAGTTTTAAGCTATAATTTTGTTCAAAACTTTTTCATTATCAGCAAGTGGTCAATACCCACCCCTGGAGTTTGACAATACACACCGATACTTATATGCATTTATCAAGATTTTGGGCAACCAGAGAAGGACGTCTGACACCAACCAATTCTCATAGCAACTGATGTCCTGCAATTCAATACAATCCTGACACTAACTATCTGGAGTTAGAATCAGACTGCGCAGGCTCGGGGCTCAGTCCCACTAGGTTGCACTGGCTCCAAATATCAGTCACAAGTATCAAGCCGCTAGATACAGCCCTCTGCCTCAGGGATGCCCATAACCCAGCCGTGGGCAAACTACGGCCCGCAAGCTGGATCCGGCCCGTTTGAAATGAATAAAACTATTGAAAAAAAGACAGTACCCTTTTATGTAATGATGTTTACTTTGAATTTATATTAGTTCACACAAACACTCCATCCATGCTTTTGTCCCGGCCCTCCGGTCCAGTTTAAGAACCCATTGTGGCCCTCGAGTCAAAAAGTTTGCCCACCCCTGCCATAACCCCTTCCTTCAGATTTAACTAATTTCTAGAACATTTCACACGACACAGGAAAATGCTGTACTTACCTGATCTCCGGTATATAACAGCCAAATGGAAAAGATGCCTAGAACGAGGTGTGGGTGAAGGGAAGTGGTGGGTCCAGAGCTCCTGTGACTGCTCCCATCACCAACCCAGAAATGCTCTGAACCTCACCATGTAAGGGTTTGGATGGAGCACTCCTTGGGCAGGTGTGATTGATTAAGTCATCGGCCAATAGGGATTAGCTCAATCTCCAGCCCCTGCCTCCTTCCCCAGAGGTCAGAAGTGAGGCTAATCACACTTTGGTCTTTCTGGTAACCAGAAAATGTGCACACCCTGAAATAAATGCATTCTTTCAAAAAAAGAATCCCCTACATTTTTTCAAGGTTTTTGTGATTCCAAATTGCTCAAATTGATAGCTGTCTCTTTCCAACAGCTGAGCAAACCAAATTATGTATATGCAGAAAGATTAGTTTGTTACTGCATTTTTTTGTATAATAGTAAATTATGCTATACATTTATACTTGCCACATCTTAAATAACTAATTTTCAATTGTTAATGGGTATCAGAGGATCAAGGGCACCAAAATTATGATTTACTAAGAAACCTAACCTTACACAGTAGTTGCAACCTCATTGTTGACCTCCAGAGCAAGTACTTTGGCTGGAGCTGCCAAGGAAACAAAATGAAGCTACTTTTCTGTGTTTTAAAAGGGATTCATGAATATAAATATATACCAATTCAATATTAACAGCTTGTTTTTTTAATATATTTTTATTGCTTTCAGAGAGGAAGGAAGAGGGAGAGAGAGACAGAAACATCAATGACAAGAGAACCATTGATTGGTTGCCTCTTACATGCCACCTACTGGGGATCGAGCTGGCAATTCGGGCATGTACCCTGGCCAGGAATCAAACTGTGATCTCCTGGTTCATAGGTCAATGCTCAACCACTGAGCCAAGCTGGCCAGGCTGATATTAACAGTTTCTATAACACATACTTTGGGAACTCTGTGCCTGAATAATTGAGCTATTGATTACTAGTATTTCTAGACCATAAATTAAGCCCTCCAATTTAATCTTATTTAGACATAAAATTACAATCAAAAGGTTTCTGGATCCTTTTTTGTTTTCCTATTTCAAATGATCTCCCTTGATAAATCTTTTTTCTTGAAAAAACTTATGTACTAAACTGCTAGAATCTGCCATTCTTAATTACTAATAATAGGATGTCCAAAAATCTCACATTCTGCTACATAATTTACTAACAAAGTTAATATGCAGAAAGGAATCTTTTTAAAGAGTTTATTGGAATTCTTAATTGTATTCTGTTATTTTGATTTTATTTTTCAGTGAGTGGGAAAGGTCATGAGAGAAAAATCTCTTCTGAAAAATACAAATGCGGGTTTAAAATCCCTTGTCTGAAATTCTGAAATCCTCAGAAAACTCTGGAAAGCAAAAGGTTATGTGTAACTCAATTGGTAGCAACCTGGAGCTTTTTTTTTTCTTAGTCTCTGTTTAATTGATAAGCATTCATATTCCCGCCTTTCCTGCAAAAATGTAAATGTGTTGTGCTTGGGATGCTAGCCCTGGGAGTATCATATAATATAGGGTGGATGAACTGTATTTCCTTTTCAAAACCTGAAATTTCCTGATTTATGAGACATGCCTGGCCACAAGAGGTTGGGATGAGAGATTATGAGCCCGTCCTAGGTAAGTATCAGATGGGTGTTCATATAGCACCAAGAATAATAACTTACGACATGAAATTTGGGAGGAGAGTCACAAACACCAAACTGACCTTCATTTCATTAAGAAAATCAGGGGACTTAGCAACTTGGCCAAGGTTACTCAACTAACAGTTGGAACCCAAGAAATCTGGCTTCAGAAGTCATGGATTGTTGTTTTGTTTTTGTTTTTAAATGTTTTTATTGAGTTCAGAGAGGAAGGGAGAGGGAGAAAGAGATAGAAACATCAATGATGAGAGAGAACCATTGACTATCTGCTTCCTGCATGCCCCACACTGGGGATCGAGCCACAACCCAGGCATATGCCCCAACCTGGAATCGAACCATGACCTTCTGGTTCTTAGGTTGATGCCCAACCACTGAGCCACACTTGCCAGGCCAGAAGTCATGTTTTTAAACCACAAGGACTTTTCTTACTGAAGCTTATCCTGAAAGCCTCCACTGTCAGAGCAGAGAGAGACTGTGTCTCTGAGCTGAAAGCATAAGGATTTTGTGAAAGCTCATACTCCTCTGGGTAAAACCCCAGACTCCAGGAAACTGGCAGCCTCTCATACTCCCAAAGTGTGAAACTGGAGGATCCTTTTAAAGAGAAATGTGAAGAGCCTCAAAGGAGAAAAGTATGGGAAGTGACCTCAGGTGACCCTGTAAAATTCACCTGCCCGATGCTGGCCTTGCACACCAAACTTCCAAGCAGATAGTTAGTGCCTCTTGTATACATAGAAGGAGATTAGGGATAAACAGACATTTAAGGAAAATATCCAACATGAACCAAATCAAAATAAACAACCAGTAAAAAGCAATCTAGACAAGGTGGAGGAAATACAAAGAGTAGAGAAAATTTCAAATAATGTATTAATACCTTCAGAAATTAAGAGAAAGAATTACATCCATGAAAATAAAACAGGACCCTATAAAAAGGGGGGAGATTGCAATAGAGGATAAGATAGAACACCTGGAAATTTAAAATGTGATAGCTGAAATTTAAAAGTTCAATAAAACATTGGAAGATAAAGTTAGTGAAATTCCCCAGAAAGTAGTTCAAGAAAACAAATAGGGATAATAAACATTAAAGAATTTATCCAGGAGGTTCAGAAGCTTATTTCAGAACTAGAGGCCCGGTGCACAAATTTGTGCACCAGTGGAGTCCCTCGGCCTGGCCTGTGTTCTCTCACAGTCCAGGACTCCTCAGGGGATGTAGGAGAGCTGGTTTAGGCCTGATCCCCACAGGCCAGGATGAGGGACCCCACCAGTGCACAAATGTGTGCACTGAGCCTCTAATGTGCATGTAAGATCTTTGGTTGATCTCTTCCCACACTTCCCCCAGCAGCAACCTGACCCATGGCCAATTCCATGAGGAATGGAGCTCCCTCCTCTACTGGTCAGAGCATCTGTCCCCTGGTGGTCATTGCATGTCATAGCTACTTGGTGAACAGGCGGTCAGACGGTCGCTTAGGCTTTTATATATATAGATAGGCTTCCAGAAAAAGAAACAGAGGAAATGGTGACAAAGAAATTGGCAATTTATGAAATGGTCTCAAAGCTGAAGAAGGTGAGTGTCAGCCATGAAAAATCTTCAGTGCCTGGCTGGTTTTTTTGTTGTTGTTTCTTTAATCCAAGCATTTTATTGAATTCCAGAATACTAGGAGTAAAAAGAAAATATAAGAACTTCAGAAAGGGAAAGAAAAAACAGTATCACACAAAGAAAAGTAAATATTATGCTATGGGATTTCTCTACAGCAATCCCAAATTCTAGAAGACAATGAACAATGCCTTCATGTTTGTGAGAAATAATGTATTTCAGATTAGCATTCCATACTCAGTCAAACTATCAAATGAGTGTAGCATTAAGTCACTTCCAGGTATGCAAGGACCCTGAAACATTTATTTCCCTTAAACCTTTCCTTAAGAAGCCACTCAGGAATGTGCTTCAGTAAACAGGGCAGTTCACCAAGAAAGAGAAAGGATGTGGTCCAGACACTTGACATCCATGGACCATAAGCAGGTCTAGAAACAGTTCCAAGTTCAAAAAGCACCACTGGAGATGGCAGGCTATGAAGGAAATCACCATGGGGATAAAACAGAACTGATAAAGTGATTGTCACTGTGTTTGAGCATTCAAAAATAACTGATAATTGACAGATTTCTAAGCATTTGGGGACAGAAAAAGGGGAGTAATAATAGGTATATGGAAAAATGAGAACTCATGGATATACCTTAAAAAATAAGTGTAAGAGAAATGAAAGGTAACAATGACTCAGCAGTAAGTAATATCATGTTAATATATATACTGATGACTGATTTAATGAAGGATTAGATTTGTCTGAGGAATCTACAATCCCAAAAACTGAAGAAAAGTCAATAGCTAATACATGGAAATAAAAATTTCAAAGGAATATAATATTTTTGAGAAATAGGAAGAAAATATTAAAAAATTCCAAGAGAGTTGAAAATGGTTGCTTCAGAGAGTACACAAATTAAAATTTGCTTTATTTTCCTATCCTACAAGGTAATCACTATCTATACATTCAAAAATGTGATAGATACAAATACAATTTATCCTCTTGCAATCATTCAGTTGACACTGGTCTTATTCTGTTGACATTTGACTTTTCATTTGTTGTATTATTATTCAATTAACCATGTATCCTGAACATCTCAATTTATAAACCTCTTCACCTTTTTAAATCATTGTATAGGCTTCATTCTCTGATGTATTATACTGTTGTCATTTTTTGTCAATTCCCTTTTTAGGAACATTAGGGTGTTTCTGATATTTCGCTCTTAGCAACAACACTTGGATAAATATCCTTAGTACATGATTAGTACCTATATGTGTTGTATTTCTTTAGGATGCATTGCTACAAATGATACTGCCTATTGAAAATTTACATATTGATAAAGATTTCCCCCATTACTTTCCAAAATGGTGGACAAATAGATTCACCCAAATCATATTCTCTACACAGAATGATCATATTGACTCTTTCGTGCAGTATTTTTTTTTCTGTGATGTTGCATGAGAAAAAACTTTCTGGAGAAAATCATTAACATTGATAAAATAAAGGTTTTGTTTACATTATTGCTGAATCTAATGGGAATCTGTCATAACTATTCTCTGTATAAATTTTTTAAATGTTTGTTTTTCTTTTTCTGTTTTATTAAGAAAAATAATTCTAGTTCTATATGAAGAGTTTTAATGAGGATAAATGTTAAATTGTATTTAATATTTTGACATGTATCAAGTTGTCTTCATTAAACACATATACTCTACAGAAAATAGATAAATTATTTGATGTTGAAGTACATGGCAGAATGTGTGTGTTTTTTAATTATTATTTTAGAGAACGTATCTGGAGAATTGTGTTTTTTATAAATACCTGAAATTTTAAAACCAGAATCTGAATGATGAGTTTACTGTTCTGGAAGAGAATTCCCTGAAGATTGATAACTTTCATTTATTCATTGGAATGCACAAGACTATTAAACTGAACCAGGGAGTATTTTTTTAACATTCTCCTTAAGAACATTCATTTAAAAAGCACTTGTCATATAGTCATTGAGCTGTATTTAAAAGTCTGAAGAATCCTTATAAGACTTTTTAATAAATGTACTTCTGTTCCTCCTTTTTTAGGGGCACGGCGATTGCCGGTATTGTGTTTGGAATCGTATTTATCATGGGGGTCATTGCTGGAATCGCCATATGTATCTGCATGTGCATGAAAAACAACCGCGGGCCCCGGGTGGGCGTCATCGGCACCGCCCGCATCAATGCCATCACCTCCTACCCTGGTAAGCAAAACAGCTCACTTCTCAGGAAAGAGTCATGCTCTACTCCTTGGAGAGAGGAAACATTAAAGAAACTCACTGAGCCCTAACTGGTTTGGCTCAGTGGATTGAGCGTCGGCCTGCGGACTGAAGGGTCCCAGGTTCGGTTCCAGTCAGGGGCATGTGACTTGGTTGCAGGCACATCCCCGGTTGAGGGGGGGTGGGGGGTAGTAGGCAGCTGATCAATGCTTTTCTCTCATCGATGTTTCTGTCTATCCCTCTCCCATCCTCTCTGTTAAAAACCAATAACATATTTAAAAAAATTAAAGAAACTCACTGGAATAATCTCCAAGTATGCAGTGTATTTCTAAATTAATGTAGATGGAAATATAGCTTTCATTGATTACTTAGATCCAAATAATAAAATCCACCTGATATTGGAAGATATTCATATTTTCCATGGCTGTCTCATTGACTACAGTGAGCAATCTTCCAGTGTATTGATCTGCCACTGGGGATCGAGCCTGTATGTGTCCTGATCAGGAATTGAACCTTGACCTCCTGGTTCATAGCTTGATGCTCAACCACTGAGGCACACCAGCTGGGCTAAAATTAATTTTTAAAACATTTAAAAATAGTATTTATAAAATTAGAATAGAAGACAAAATATTTTCATGTGAAGTCTTGTGTTTCTTCAGGTTTGCACTTTCTATTTCATACATGGAAACATGTTTTCTACATGTTATAGTGGCATCATTAATACTGGCAGATCACAGAGGTGTGTTGCATTTTTAGTAAATGTATGGTTCTGAGAACCGATTAATGCAAGAAACATAATACACCTCGTGGTAGAAGCATTTTTACTGCAAAAAGACAAGGTCTTCGAGACATAATGTGCTTGATTACTTCTCATTTCCTTCTCAAAGACACTAATTAAGCTTTTACTTAAAGGACTGGGAAACAACTCAGAGTAGAATTGAAGGCTTTTCAAAATCTTCCATGTGTGGAAATATAAAATGTTTTTACCCACAGTAATTAATTAACCCTGAGATAATAGAGATAGGCTGGAGGCCACGTAAGTGAGTAGAAAATAATTTAGCCAAGGTTACATTACCCCTTGAAAGTGCTCAGTGGGGAACCTGACAGTGAACATAATTACTCTGCACTGGGAAGGAGATTAACAAGAAAAGGTAATCTGCCATCCCTGACCCTTTGGACATTGACCTTCTGAAACAGTTTTTTTCATTCCTGTCATGTTGGGTAGAATGAATAATATCTGTTTAATTACAGTTGTTTTTAAAACCATCTGTGTGAAAATAAGAATTATTAGTCCAGTCTTACATTTCCACTACTTGCCAGAAATTTAATGTAAACAAAGAAAAGTGGTCACATTAACCCCTTTTTAAGAAGTTGGCTTGGATTACACACAACTAAAAGAAAATAATACAGAACTACCCTAACAAGAGATAAAAATCAAATGCCAATGACAGGAAAACAAGGCATTTTAATGCTATCAAGAGAGTTGAGATTTGAAGTGCATTACTGAGTCCCTGATGATTGATTGATAACAGATAAATATCTAGAGGATAGATAAATGATTGAAAGATAGTAGATAGATACATAGATACATAGATAGGTAGATAGATAGATAGATAGATAGATAGATAGATAGATAGATATAAACAATGGAGAAGGAGGGGAAGGCTCTTGCTAACAGAAAAATGCCAAAGGATACATGTAGAAAGGAGTCGTGGAATTGGAAAATTCATCTTTTTAAAATCATCATAGGAAAGGTTTAGGATAAGAATCATCGATTTATGATAAATCTGGGGGGAAAAGATTGCTGAGGATCAGGATACATGCATGTATCTATTTCCAGATTCTTGTTAATTATAAAAGTGAAGAAACCCAACAACATCTTGACTGGGAAATAAAAACTATTATCACCAAAGAAAGACAAGTGGACATCTTACATCTTCGGCTGCTTCCCTGAGGGTGACACAGTTTCATCTGTGTAGTATTCTGGCTGGAAGTTCACAGCCTGAATCCTAGCATGCAAACTTATCTGACAAACCCATGCTGAGGAGCATTCTATATAATAACTAGCTTGCAGCATTTAAAATCTCTTGGAAATATTTCATTAAGAAATTAACACTCCATTTGCATCATTGAATTAATATTTGAGGGCAACCTTATAGGGATATGTACAGGACATGGAAGACTTTCAACTACTCATCTGAGGAGAAGTTGATGATAAGGTGTCTTCTAATTGCGCCTATTTTTTAATGAAATAAGCAAGTCTTACACTAAAATTGGTTAAGGAAGTGTTTGTAGTTAAGGAGAAAGAAAAATGCATGAAATGGTAATCTCAGAGAATGGAGGGGTGCTGAAATACTTAATTTTCAGCCACCACCAACATCCTGCACACTAAAGAATCAATCAGCACAATTGTGCATTTTTATCCTCGTATTCTAAGCTCCTAGATACAGAGCTGGGTAGCCAAAATGTTGGATTTAATTAGGATCGGAGTTTCCTCAGCCAATGGAGAAAGAAAGAGAAAAGAAAGTTGATGATGGATGCACAGAAATGATTTCTGTGATGGACCATAAATCTAAGCTGCATAAAGATATGAAGACAGAAAAGAGGTGACATCAGTTTAAATTTTCAATTTTTAAATGTCAGTAAATTGAAAATTCAGGTGAGGTTCAAGTTGTTTTGGAATGTGTCTTCTAGAAAGATAAAGAGTTGTGTTCAGATTTGCAAAATGGTAGTATTATCGGTTACAAAGTGAGAAAATGATTTTTGAAAGCAAAAATGTCCAAGGGACTGAGAAGCAAGGTCATTTGTGTTAAAGAATGACTAAAGCAGATAATTTAGGTGATAACAAACCAACACCATGACGTAAGCAGTCTTCAAAATGAAGACTACAAAATGAGCAGAAGGGAGGAAGCTTTTACAAGGTAAAAAATAAAAACAAGAATGACAAAAATAGTAAGTGATAGCCAATTAGGTGATTCCTGGCATTTTATTCTAAATAACCAATTCAAAATAATAAGTCTATATATAGAGAGAGATGGTTATCACTCCAGTATCTATAATAACAATAATAATAAATTGTTGATCTCAAAACAAGAGAATGATCAGTTGAATAATATGCAGCTATTAGCAATAATGTTTATGAAGAATATATAGCACAATGAAAAGCACTATGTTCTAACACAAAGTATAAAAAAGCATATAACATTTTATATGACCACAAGGATATAAAAAACACAAATGACTAAAAGAGAATATATAAAGATAATCTTTGTTAAATTGTGGTGACAAAATTATAGATGATTTTTCTGTTTGCAATTTTTCTAAAATAATGTTGCATAATTTTTATAACACTATCCATCTTCCTTTTACATTTGCTTTAGAAATGTTGGCCTGAGTGGGTGAAAAACATTAAATTTCTTCTACGAATTCATAGCATCCTTACATTTTCTAATATTGTAGACAACTATAATGACATTAAGGATAAATGGCACGCTTGCTCTACTTAAGTCAGAAAATTGGAATATCGGTTATAAAAGAATTTCTAAGGCACCATATCTCCGTCTGCATCCATATATCTTTTCGAGACGACTTAACCTTTAAGGAAGAACAAATCCTTTTAGAGTTAATCCGGAATTCTAAAAATTGATACCATGCAAAGTTGCTTCCTAGTGAAACCTTATTATCTGCAAGAAAGAAAGATAGCACAGCCCACAGATATACAAGTATTATTTCAAAAATGTCTCCCAGTAGCTGGTACCCTAAACGATGTGCCATGTCTGTTTCATGATGGATAGCCCAAATATCGCTCTTCAACATTATATTATCCCTTCATTGAAATTCAAAGGCTAGATGAATGCAAGAACACTGTTTCATATGTTAGATTTTCTTGTTCAACATGCAGCTGTGGAAACCATGGGGAATCTCACTGAAAAGTCCTCCGGCAGTTTTTATGCAGATGGCAAAACATAAACGCTTTGTTACCGAGGCTCAGCCGCATGCTGCGGCTTCATGACAGAGAGTGATGCAGTCAATCTGTAGACTCATCCAGTGTGCGCTCCTCACGTGGGCAGCAGGGAAAAGCCTGGATATTAAAACAACTTCAAGCCACATGCCGGAAAGAAGCAGTTCAGTGGGTATCCAGCTGCAGCTTCCTGTTTTACATGGAGGCTGCATTTCTTGGCTTGGAGGAAGTTCATTACAAATCCCTCTGTCTCAGTCCTCCTGGACAGAATGAAGCGAAGGAGTGGGCATAATGCAGAGGGAATGTGTGATTAGACTCCACAGGACTTATTCCATTTGATTGTGGAAACAAGGCTTGAAATCGCCCAGCCTCCGCAGGTCTAAAGCAGCCATGGGGAAGCTGTAGATAGCATCGCTGCTTTCTCTACCGAGCACTGTCCTTGTCGGAAGCCCTCAACCTGCTCAGACCACTAGAGACTTGCAGAGCCTTTGCTGACCAGAGAAATCCTTAGAGCACATCCCAGCCAGTACTATGTCTCTATCTTCCTCTTTTCTTAAGTGACTCAACCCCACTCCCTCACATCTCTGAGGATGGGCAGATCTGTAAATGGCTCCAGTCATCCAACCCCTGGTGAAGTCAGCCAACTAAAAGGGTTCGAAAGAAACAGTTTGTGTTTACCAATAGGGTGAAGCCCAGTGTGTGCCCATGCATAGCTGTCAGGACACTGTCATAATCGTATTGGTACAAGCACATTTTAGAAGACACTTTAGAAATAAGGTGGTTGAAATGGTGCATGTTCTCTCCTCCCATTCTAATGTTAAGAACCCGTCTTTTGGTTTTGTTTTTGCATTATTATGACACTAGGCTACATTCACAGTAAGCAATTCAACATGCAATTCCAAGTACAATCATGATCTGGATGATGATTCAAGTACTGGCAAGTCATCAGAGGGCCTGGTGAGGGTTTGCTCAGTTGTTGAAGAATGGCTGGGTTCTTAAAGGGGTACCTCTCTTCCAACCCTAGAGATGGGGTTGAGATCACTACAAAACAGACATCCATACATAGCCATAATAAAGTGTATTAAATGTGATTTAAGAACACACTGATATGTATTTCAATAAAAAATTAAGAAAAATTCTCAAATAAAATTTAGAAAACTAAATTCTTCATCCTTATTTGCAAACCTGCTTATCCTCTTTTTTTTTTCTTCTTGTTCTTGTAATGGCTCCATGACCTTCCAAGTATGGGAGCCCAGTACTGGGTGTCCAATACTTCAATACCCTTTCTTACTCTCCACACCTTTCTTCACCTACCCAGTCATCACCCCAGTTCTCAGAGCTGCCTAAGGGCTCTTATGATTCCCCCCGCCCCGTTCCTACCATATACACCACCATGAGTCCCTTATAATCCCTCACATAGCTCTTACATCATCTCACTTTTTCTTTGATCCACCTCAATTCATACTGCAAAGACACATTCACTAGAATATTCAAAACAAATCTCTTGATAATTGTACATTGTTCACGCTTTATGTGATTTTCAAAGTCCACCATGATGATCATACTATCCAGTTCCTCAACATCTTTCCCATTTCTCCCCTCCATGTACTTTATGCTTTGTACAAAAATGTTCCCCTGTTTCTGTGCTTTTGCTCAAACTTGAATTATCTTCTAGTCTCTTCTCTATCTGTCCTTTCACATCATATTTCCAAGAAACTTAGCCTAAGCCACCAACCCTAAATACGTGGACCAATGGTCCTCAGCCTGATAAAACTCAGATTTTTGCCAGCAAAAATCATGTCCCCTCTCAAAGCACCTAGCCCACTGGCATAAACATGGTGGATTCTCAAATATTTGCTACCTGCCTGATGCCCTTTTCCTTTTCTTTTTCAGTGGCACCACCTCCCTATAGTTACAACCATGAGATGGAATACTGTGCAGAACTGCCTCCTCCCTACTCCCCAACCCCACCGTCTTCAGCACAGCGTTCTCCACCCCCTCCTTATCCTGGACACTCAAGGAAATAATCTTTCTCCCGGAAGAGAATATGTGCCAGCCACACATCTTGCCCTGAATAAAATGCCTACACTCAGAAACAGGCAGGAGAGGACTGCTGTGAGGAATAGTCCTTTGGGTCAAATAATGTGTCAAGTGCAATGTCCAGGCTAAGAGATGCAGGGTTTTTAACCCTTCTCAGAGCTGACCCCATCTGGAGTATTATGTTTGGTTTGATGGAACCATATTTAAAGAGATCTACTGATCAACGTTAAGCACATTTGGAGGAGAGTAATGAGATACACAAAATACCTGAAGATCATGTTGCTTATGGAAACTGCAACACTGATCCAAAGAGATTTATGTAAGACAGGACTGCATAAAGAAACCACTAGATTCTGTATTCCACGTAGCTTTAAGAGTCAGAACTAGAGATATTCATTCTTCCGTTCATCAGCAAATGCTGATCAAGTGCCTGAGAACCTCCTCTGTGCCTTATTCTGTTGGAAGCACTGGATGGAAGTTACAGGAACTTTGGTTTCGGGGCTTTTGTGAAGCCCCTTGTTGCCAAGGCTTCAAACAGAACCTGGCTGACGATCTGTGAGAGACTTGCTCTAGAAGGGTTGGCTCAAATGGTTGAAGGTGCACCTCAAAGTTCTGCTCATGTTCTATGCAGGTGTGGGGTAGATTTGTATGCCTCCAAAACCAAAAACTACTGGAATAGTTGGATCTTACCTATTTGATTTGAGAGTTAAAACAGGATCAAAGGGATTCAAAGTTGCTTGAAGCCAAGTACTCTTCAATGCTAATTACTGCCACCTAAAAATCATCTGGCTTTACTTAGTGTATTATGACAAAGGTTATTTCAATGGTGGGAAAAAATGTTCCATAAGCAACAAATTCTTCACTTCAGATTAAAAGATCACAAGCCAAATATTTTCTTTTTGTGTCAGGAAGAAAAGTCTCAGAACTTGACCATGAAGATATACAGGTTTGAAAAAAAAAAGAAGAGGAAGAAATGAAGTTTGGGTTCTTTTCGGTGGATTTCCATTCATCCATAGCTTAGACAAATTTCTATTTCTCTTCTGTGATATTTTGATAATCTATTCCCTTGAAAAGTTACACAGTTAATGGAAAAGTTAGGATATTAATATCAACTTGTTGCCTTTTGCCAAAATCCAAATGTTATCAAGTGCCTATCTTTAGGTGTAAACACTGTTAATAAATAACTCTAATGTGCCATATTTTTCTGCAAGTGGCCTTAACATTTATGTTTTTATGTTGTACTCTTCATGTATTTAATATTTACACTAAGAAAATATTGGGACTAGATTATTAAATTTTTGTATCTCTTTGCAATTAAATCTAAAATGTTTAATCCGACATCATTGTCATGTTTCAGTGAAACCCCAAAACAGTGCTAAAAATTTGCTGAATAAAACAAACAAAATGCCTTAAGGTATAAATTATAGTTCCCATTCTTGTAGTTAGGAAATTTAGTAGTTAATATACATAGCATATTTTACTTACAAATACATCTATCTGACTGAAATACGGTTTAACTGCCAGTGAGATTTAAAAACTAGTGAGTTTTCAATGACTTGCTTGGTTTTAGGCACTGACAGTTGTCCTACTCATGAAGACACAGTGCGTTCAAGAGTTCCAGCCTATTCTAGTGACTGAGATTTAGCACAATTTTCACAGAACATCCGCTTTCATTCATCTCTCTTCTTTGCAAGTGTGAGCAGACCCAATCCAACTGAAGCTGTGCAGCTCAAAGTGCCAGGGTCTCTGTGACTGAATTGCAGAATGTTGGTTGCAAATGCACCATATATTTCTCAAGAAAAACGGAGAGGAAAAGACCAGTGGAAATTGAATTCTCATCATCTTCACCATCAATAAACATTTATTACACGCCTCCTATAGTCTGCAATCATTACCCACATAGGAGCCATTTCCATCCACACCATCTCTCTTCTCTGAGTCGTTTTATGGCCTCCCGTAAAATATATCACAAACCCATAGACCTACCAGAGATGACTATTTTTATTATTTGTATTTAGTGTCACAATAGCATAAATGTGCACATTATCAGGATAGACTTTTGGAGTTCACTGATTATTTTCACAGATGAAACATCTTGGGGGAAAATAGTGTTTGTTGTGAAAGCTTTGAATGATGATTATTTAAAAACTACTGTATTTGCTGAGGCCAAAATGTTTACAATAAGCAATAAAATGAAACAACCCATTATAACA
>NW_006286972.1:1463989-1472404 GCF_000327345.1 Myotis davidii | reverse complement strand
AGCCTTGTTCTTCTGTACAGAAAACACAAGACTGGAGCCAGATAAACTTTATTTATTTTCAATCCTGTCTCCTGCCTGTGTGATCTAATACAGGCCACTTCGTCCCTCTAAAATGCAACTTTCTGCTCTGGAAAATGTAAATCATACAACGGGCTTTATCAGGTTTTGTGCAAATTGGATGGATACATACAACATTCTGGCACATAGAAAATATTCTATTAATATTTGCCAAAAATACACTAACAAAAGAATGACAGCCTCTCAGACTGTGCTATCCAACACATTAGCCACCATCTACATATGGTTATTTAAATGTAAATGAATTCAAATTAAACTAAATGGCAAATTCATTTCCTCCATCTCACTGGCCACATTTCAAATGCTATACAGCCTCACATGGCTAGTAGAGACCTTGTTGGGCAGTACTGCTCTGAAAAAATCCTTTATGTGAAACACAATAGGGTAGCAGGAAGGACCTGAAGAAGAGACCTCGACAGTCATCTATTCCAGGAGTTGGCTTTGTGAGCTAATGGTGATGTCCTTCACCAGTATGTGTGAGGAGGCCATTGCTCTGGAAGTAAGGCTGTGACCTGCAGGAGAGCTCATGAGCAATGAGAAGCCCACTCGGGGCCAGGGCTGAGGAAGCTATTATGAGAGTTGATGGGCTGAATCTACAGCCCATGAGAGACCCTGGACCCAGCCCAAGAGTTGGTGAGGCAGAACCACAGCCTATTTTCAGAGTCTAATCAATTCTGCAGCTGCCCTGCTCAGCCCTAGAAGCCCTGAGAGGAGTATTGAGGGCCACCTACATCTTCCTCAGGTGTGGCACTACGGTGTACTCTTGTATTAATTCATAGCCTTGTTGCCACCACCAGATGAAAGCTGCACTCTCCACCCACCCACTCTCTTCCCAACTTCTCCTTGTAGCCAAACCCATTGCCAATGAGGGGCTGTTGCCAAGGTAGGATCTGGCACACATCACACTGTGATGAGGCCAGCAACTAGTGGGGCTCTGGGTGCTATTGCTTTATTTTTAACTTAATTAAAACAACACCAGAATGCCAGTCACATGATCATCTTACTAATCACCAGAGAGGCTGCTAAGGGCTACCAGATCCTCAATCAGAACCTGGTGGAAATGTGCAATTTTAATTTTCAAACTATAGGCCCACGCTGCAAGGAGTAGAGCCCAACTTGTGTACGTTCAATGCTCTTCTGGTCCAATGGCACTTTGCGGCACGGTTCAGTGCAAACTGTGTTGGGACCTGCAGAAGGAAAAAGTGACATAACTAGCTTTAAAAAGCTCTTACGGGTGAACCCAGCCCTTACCTCTTATGAATCATTAATGCAGAGGAAAGAACAAAGGTTTCCGAATAAGAGAGACTTGGGTTTCTCTCTCATCTCTGTCACCTTCTGGCTAAGTGTTTTGAGCCAAATAAGTGAGTTTTCATAATCTCAGTCTATCCAAAAGATGTGAACAACACCACCCTTGCCAGGTTGTTGCAATGATTGTAAACAGTATATGCAGAACATCTGTCATAAAGATTCTGTCTGGTTGGTGGCTCAGACAGATACAAATATATATGCCATTCTCTTTCCAATCTCTGTGCCCCCATTGCCGAGCCTCGCCGCTTCTATAAGCAAGGGTAGTAGTGATCCATTGCTGTATAACAAATCACCTGAAAACTTTTTGGCTACAAACAATGACATTTATTATCTTAGTTGCAATAGAAAATGAAATGTAGGTGTGGCTTAGCTGGGTCCCCTGGCTCAGGGAGCCTCACAGGCTGCAGTCATCTTAGTGGAAGGCTCTGCCTCCAAGCTCAATTCCTTGCCAGATAGGCCTCTGCACAGGGCAACTCCAGATATGTCAGCTTGCTTCCCCCAGAGCAAGCAAGCAAACAGAGCACAGCATGAGGGAGCGTGTCCGCAAAACTTAGTGTGGGCAAGAGGGGAGGTGTAGACTTGTAAAACCTAATGTTGAAAGTGACATCCGTCACTTTTGCTATGTGCTAGTCCTTAGAAATTGGGTCACTAGGCCCAGTTTGCACAAAAGAGGAGGGGCGACACCAGCACACAAACAGCAGGAGGTGAGAGCATTTGGAGCCATCTTAGTAGTCACCCTACTATCGCAGGGATATTTCATCTCATTCCTGAACTCCATTATTTGGACGTTAGGCAATCTTTCCTCTAACACAGTGGTTCTCAACCTGTGGGTTGCGACCCCTTTGGCAGGTGAAGGACCCTTTCACAGGGGTCACCTTAGACTATCCTGCATATGAGATATTTACATGACGATTCATAACAGTAGCAACATTACAGTTATGAAGTAGCAACGAAAATAATTTTATGGTTGGGTCACAACATGAGGAACTGTATTTAAAGGGCCAGAAGGTTGAGAACCACTGTTCCTACAGGTTGGACCAACTCAACAGCTAAAGAATCCGAGGGCTGTGCTTGACTGGGATCAGATTGCTTTTAGAGAGCTGATGGGTAGAATGGAGCCGGAAGCCTTCACAGGGCCGTTTCAGTTGGGTAAGTGCTACATTCCTAAGGAATAGATAGAAGATGACACAGAACACTTGTGTTTCTCATGAACTTCATTAATGAGCCACACTAAAGCACATCGTGTTTCGGCAAGGAGTGAAGTATACCACATACCTTCTAAACAAGCCTTGACGTGATCTCAGCCCCTTCTAAGATAAGTCATCTTCCAGAAAAGCATTCCTCAACAAACTTCTGGATGAGTGTTCTGTGGATCACGTTGCTACCAAACCTAACCCTGAATACCTTTGCTGAAAATGGAAAACACACCCACGGCAATGTTTGGGACTGCAGAAACACGTGCCAGGGATGTTTGCCTTCTCTGGGCACATTAAGCATAATTGGTTTTTAAAAAGTTGTTCCAAGTCAGACTCTTGGGTTCCTATTTCTGTGCTGTTGCCATCTTCTCACCCAGTGATGAGCAGCGTTTGAGTGTGTGCCTCCTGCCATTGCCTGGTGTGATGAGGAGGCAGGGGAATCATTTTCTGAATCACAGTTGGTCATGGGTGACAAGTGAATAAGAGCTCTCATATTATTTCCATGGCCTGAAGGATGGATCGTTTAAATTCTTTTTTCAGATGAAAATCCAAAGAGAACCAAATGATCTGATGTTCCCATGTTTGTATCTGATTGTGAGTCAGTGTCTTCATCGTCGCACATGTTGTGTATTATCTTCTCGTTTGAGGACAACTTGGAAGCCGTTCAGAAGTTTGATTCCTTCTGCTTTGCCTGTGAAAATGTACATGGAGACCCACCCCTGGATCTCTCACTCCTTCATCTTCTTGCTGCGGATGGGCCTCTCACTTCTTCTGTAACTTGTTTTGTAGCCCTCTTATACCCTTCACAGACTTATCAAATGTCTGTCTCCCCCCTGAGACCATAAGGTCTTTGAGAACAAAAACTGTCTATTGGGCATTGTAATCCCCAGTGGGTAACTATACAATAAGTGGAACAAGACATAAATGATGGACTATATTAAGTCAGCAAATAATATCTGACATGAAAGCATGTTAAAATAACTTTAAGAATTTGAGAGTGAGTTGTATATTCTAAGTAGGGTCTATAATCCAAGGTATGGGTAAGAGAACTGAACAAGAGGGTGATAGTTTCTTAGTTTTTAATGGATGACATGTGCCAATGCAGATACAGTTGGATTCAGTCACTAACCACAGTGTTAGCACATGTCAAGTTCATGAACACACTCACCTTCATAGACTCATTCGATGGGAACAGGACAGCATGCCAGTTTAAGAGAGGCACTTTTGTAACCTTTTAGATTAAAATTTGGCTTATTTTTTACACAGAAGGAATACCAACTAAATATCAGAAAAGAATTGCCTCATAGGTCACATTTCCATAGAATGGATCCTAGCGTACTTTATATTTCAGAAGCATTGTCCCAAGAATTCACTGAAGATGTTTTTATTAAAATAGGATGCCATAGTTTTCACATTGCAATTTCTTCAGGATATGTTGATAAGACACCATTGAATGTTCTGAAGTGAAACAAAAAAAAGACAAAAACTGCTGGAAATGGGTCATAAAATGGCTACCAACTTTTGTGCTATTATGATTTGACACATATAAAGAGTAAAAGTGCATTTATCCATGTTCTGAAAAGCAATAACAACATTATAAAAAAAGACTGATTCTCAATGGAATCATCCCTAGAAATATGTCACCTTAAATCATATTAATAACTACAATAGTTTTTGGTGGGTGGAGGGAGAGGAGGCCAGGATTGGTGCAAGGAACTGTTCTAAGCACTTTACATTTAATTACATTTCATCTTCCAGTTTCATGATGTAAGAATTACTATTGCCCCATTTTGCAGGTTTAGAAACAGTAAATGTATCACTTCATAATTCTCAAAAAATCTTTCAATGAGAATATGCTTTTAATGAAATATGTCTGTGTTTACCTTCTGCTTGGAAGAGGTCCCTGTGGCAACCTTGGAGCTGATCATGAGCTACCTTTGCACGGCTTCAGTTCCAGTGGATGATTATACGTGTTTGAACACTCTTAATAACTCGCATCCTTCGCTTTGTCCTACGGTTGCCATTCACCATTCAGTCTCCATCAGTTCCAGTTTTTATGTACAGCATGGATGAGACATAAAGTAAAAGGGCCCTTTTATCTCTGATACAACACCTGGTCCCAGCAGACAACTTCACCCATTTATCTCCCAGGCCATGACTTTTACCTGGACCGAAACCACTATACATTTTTTGTGGATGTTCTATATTTTTTCCTGATCAGAACAAAGGATTGAGTCAATAGTAATGGGAAAGGGGGAAAGAAAGGGTCGTCAACAAAATGATGTGAAATTTTAATTAATTTCAAAGGAACAATGGTGAATGTTGGTAAACATCAATGTAAATTGCAAAAATTGGTGTCTACTTTGTATCCCAAGTCCTATGGAATGGGTTGTTGATTTTCTGTGATACATTTTATTTTGTTGTTGTTTTGTAAATATATTGATTTCAGAGAGGAAGGGAGATGAAAGATAGAAACATCAGTGATGAGAGAGAATCATTGATCGGCTGCTTCCTGCACACCCGCTACTGGGGATCGAGCCTGAAACCTGGGTATGTGCCCTTGGTCTAGAATCAGGATCGAGCCTGAAACCTGGGCATGTGCCCTTGGTCTGGAATCAAACCTGAGGTCCTTCAGTCCACAGGCTGACACTCTATCCATTGGGCCAAACTGGCTAAGGGCTGTTATACATTTTTTCAGAAACTCAAGATCTCTGCAGAATTTTTAAAGAAAAAATACTTATAAGGAATAAAATATTAAACTTTATAATAATAATATGTTAGAATACTTAGGGAAAAATTTTTCAATGAGAAAAGGGTTAAAAGTAGTCTTCCAGATACTTCTGCCTAAACAGCAGAGATCTATGGTAATCGGGGAATAAAATAGTTCTTACCCAGCACAAAGCCACATATGCATGAATGTCAAAATCAAAATATTTACAAAGTCTGTGGTTCTCCAGGCCACAGCAATATAATGAACAATGATAATTTACCTATCTTGGGCTTATTTGCTACTGTAGGACTTCCAGACTCTTGCAAAGTACAACCTATATATTGGGGAATCCCCAGAAGGTATTTGTTGTGGCTTCTCTGTTACCAGGTTGCATCTTACAGGGTGTTTTTTTTTCTCAAGATCCCCTTTACTGTTATTGACTAGACACTTGCCAACCACTGGATTGCACGAAGGTCACTTGGCATGGCCATGCTGCTGAGTACCACCACTGAGATGTGTGAATTGGTTTGCTGTGCCCAGCCACCAGCATCGATGTTACTGCAGGACCTTTCATGTTGCAATGTCACTACCCCAGTGGCTGAGCGATTATGGAGAATGACTGGGATGCTGTGTCCTCCTCTGGCTGTTGTTGAAAGCTATTGACCCCAGATGTCATTAAAATTACGACAGCCACACCCTGAGGCCTGGCCCACTGAAAAGGGAGAGCCTCCAGTGTGCTGGAGCTCTCCATTCCTCAGCAAACCAAGAAAATGTTGTATTCGGAGCTAAATGGGGAAATACCTCTTTTCCTTTTACTGAAGACATTGGGCTCCTAGCAGCAATGCTTCATGTTCCCAATATCTCAGGGGCTATTTTGTGAAAATACTGCTTTCAGTTTTGACATAATATCCTCTCCTGTTCCTCATACTTAGACATACTATTTGGAAAGAGCTTTAGGACAAATTGTGGTGATAAACATTGTACCTTTATTACATAAAAAGATTACTCTCCTCTGAAGATTGGAACATTTTATGGGAACATAGGTCTGGTTCTTTCCTCCTGTAGATGAACTTTTCCCAGGAGACTTCATAATCCCATGCAAGTAAAAGCTTGGTGGACATGCCCCACCATTCAGTCTTTCAGATACATCAGGAGTGAACAGTGTAAGCAACTGCCTTCTGCACTACACACAAAATACAATGTTTTCTCTTTTTTTAAAAAAAAATATTTATTTAAAAGAGAGGAAGGGAGAGAAAGAAACAGAAATGATAAGAGAGAATCATTGATCGGCTGCCTGCTGCACACCCCACACTGGGGATCAAGCCCACAACCAAGGCATGTGTCCTGACCAGCAATCGAATCATGGTTCATAGGTTGATGCCAAACCACTGCTCAGGCCAAAATACAATGTTTTCAATAAATAACCCATTTCTCCCAGTAAAGAATAAGTAGCCATAAAGTAGTACAAACTATTGTTTAGCCAAATTCAAATAAACTAAGAATAATTTTATCAAACTATTTAGATGGACTTATTTATTTCAAGGTTTTATGTGAATTGACTGTCATTTTGATTATCTGTAGACAAGTTCTTGAAAATATGTCAATAGAAACCAATATAAGGGCCAAATGTCTCTCTGTCATATAATAATTTTTGAGCAAATATATGGTAATGTAAGACACACAGAAGTGTGGGATGAACAAAGTGTCAAATAAAAAAAAACAACAGGTAAAAGGACCCTTTGTATTAAACCTTTCTGTTTTGCATACCTTCCCCCTTGCCCTCTTAAATAAATAAATAAATAAATAAATAACATAGACCACAGTCTTTTCTCAACTTCTCTGGGTTTGATTACATATTTATTTGACAATTTAGGCAGGAAACCTGAACTCTAGTTTCTGTTCTACTACTAACCGGCTTCAGGACAATGAAGAATTCTCTAGGCCACTATTTTCTTTAAAAAAAAATAAAAGTGTTAATCTCCTAAGATCATTTTTAGTTCTGTGATCCTATGAGGGACCAATAAATTACTGGTGTGATAGCTTTCAAAAAATGAATAAGGCAATAAAAAGATTCCCATCAACTCAGAGCTCTAAGGCACCATAGGAATATTCTTAGGTAACCACCTTATTTTTAGGTGAGGAAACAGGCACTGAAGAGAGAAGAGATATGTTCACAGTAACTGGTGATGAGCCAACTTGGTGGCAACCAGCAAGTCCCTGATGCCCTTGCTCCTATCCACTACATTATGCCACCTCTTTACACAATTGTTGGTTCAGGTTGTTATTGCCATGCTCTTTCCAACCTCAGGGCCTTTGCACATGCTGATCCTTGTCTTTCTCATTGTTCAGATCTCAGTTTAAATACCAAATCATAAGGTAAAGCTTCCCTGACAACCTGATTTGAATAAATCTCCAACGACCCATTACCATTACTCTGCATCACTATTTTCAGAGTTGTTTTCCCACCACTTATTCCAAAATGTAATTAAATATTGTTTGTTCACTTGTTTCTGTTCTGTTTCCCTTCTCTCTTAGACTATAAGTTTCCTAAAACCAGGGGCATGTCTGTTTAACCATAACTGTATACCCACCACCCACTAAGATACCAGGGCATTCAATGAAAGAATAGGTTGAATTCATTATTGAATGCGCTTTATAGAACTACAAACCAAGGTATAGAATGGAGTTGCTTGAATGCTCTAATAAGGGAAAAATTAGATTTAAGCCCAAAGTTCTTCAATGTGAAATGACCGTCTCAAAAATCTATCTCCCTTCCCTTCCACTTCATTTCTGCTCTGCTTTCCCTAACAGAGCATGATTCACAAAGAGGGGTGGTATCAGCGCCGCCAAAGACCATCACATGAAACAGAGAATCGTCCTGCCGCAAAGACCACAGGGGCCAACATTTTTCCTAAGGTTTTCCTTCTTCCAGTACCTCAGAGTCAACCCAAAAGATAAAAATCTTCAATTACATGAAGTACATTAGTTTTGAAATGTTTGATGACCCTCACATATGCCTTTAGCAATGAATTGCTCAGCTGACTGCGCTGGTCTAAGGAACAAGGGAGTATAAATAAATGTTCTACCTCCATTCTCTCCTCCGAATGTCAGTCTGATGGTTAA
>NW_006286972.1:1459921-1463966 GCF_000327345.1 Myotis davidii | reverse complement strand
TACCTCAAGTACTGCAGTGTTTTCGTCTCTCTCTATGCAGTTTTGCTTTGACAGCTCTGTGTCACCCAACTGATAGCCCCGTGTGCCTGCCTCCCAGGGATAAATGCAAACTCCATTATTCAAGTCAGGATATATTTTTACCTGACAGCAACCTGCATTCCATTCAGGGTGAAGGTACAGTGTGTTGTTGGTCAAGAGGCCAAATCATGGATGCACAAGTTGTTGGAGTATGAATAATTGATATTGGACATAAGTCCTTTTTAGGCCTCCATTTGTTAGGGGAAAATCCAATCAGGCGGCACAGTCTAATGTCACCATGTTTGAAGAATATCTTTGGAAATAAAAACATTGTTTTTTAATGCATCCTGAGCATGTATTTAACTAACGTCAAGCCCTATAACTGTGACAAAGCATTAAAATTAAAATAGTAGAGGCAGCACTTCTACTTATATTAAGGAGAGAGAAAAAATGTATTCAAATGAGTCCATTGATATAATGGCAACTCCAGGCCTAATTTTAAAAATAAAATAAGGCTGGTAGATTTCACAGGAAAAAGACAATAACCTCTTTCTGGTAAGTTCCCCAACAGTAAGCCTGGAACATTTGTGGGTACCGTCTTTAGAATCATTTATTCAACAGACATTGATTGCACACCCACTATGTGTCAGTCATGATTCTAGGTGCTGGGGATTTTCCAGGGAACAAAAACTCCCTGAACTTCAAATACAAAGAAAGAAAGAAATAGTATCAATTGTGAAAGAGATCTGAAGAAAATAAGCAAGGTAAAAGGAAAGAGAAGGACAGAGTTGTGTGTGTGTATGTGGGGGGTTGGGGGGGGGGTATAAAAGACTTATTAAAAACAAAAGATCCCTGCCTCCCCTACCCCCCTGGCACATGCCCTCACCCCAGAGGCCGGGGGAAGGTCAAAGGGGAAAAAAAGGAGACATATGTACTACTATTTGTAATACTTTAAACAATAAAATTAAATTAAAAAATAAAATTAAAAAAAATTAAATACATACACAAATTTTATGAACTATTTCTTTTATAATGATTAAAATTTTTACACATAAAACACACACACACACACAAAAAGATCAGCGGACTCTTGATTCAATGCCATTAGGCAGAAAACTTAAGGAAGTGAGGGAGTAAGGCCTGCAAATATCCAGGGCATGAATGTAACAGGAAGAGGGAAAAGCATGAGATAAGAGCCTGAGATGGGCAAACCCTCCACCTATTTGAGGAAGAGCAGGGAGGCCACTGGGGCTAGAACACAGTGAGCAAAAGGAAGATTATGTTGCATGAGTATCAGAACAGATCGGGCCAAGCATGTAAGTCATGGTAAAAAATTTTGGATTTCATCCTGAGTGAAATGGGAAGTCAAAGTCACTGGGAGACTTTGAGTCATACATGTGTTTTATATATTTATATATATTTACTAAAATTCAAGTGTTTAATTCAAATGGCAAAATTGTATAATATATATCTTTTTGCTCTATTATTGAACACTTGTACATTGCTCTTCAGTTTTCATCTATGTGACTGCATTTTTATGCTCATAGGGGTGCTTAGTGGTGGAATGAGATTGAGAGCTCTGAAAAGATATATGGGTTAAGGCAAATATGCAAAAATGTAGCCTGAGACCATTTAAAATTAGGCCATGGTTATCTGTCCCATGGCGGCATGCATTAAGTTATCAGCACATTGCTTCATGTAGCACATCCCTAACGGATATTCATAGACTACAAAAGAGAAAGAAAATGTTGGAAATTGGGTCACTGTCGTAGATCTTGAGGGGGCTGGGGGCATGGTTGGATTGTTGGGTAGCAGTTTGGAGTGGCTTGCAGAGAGGCAACATGAAATAAAATTAGAAATACTTCAAAGTGGGGAGTTATGGTTCCCTAAATATTTTCTTTTAATTCAAAATGATCCCTAATACCTGGAGAATACTGGAGAAGCTCTATCCAGAGCTTCTTAGCCCGCCCCCTAGAGGTACACCCAGAAATATAATTTCCTAGAACAAGATGAGGTCTCAAAATTTTTTCATTTTTTAAAAAAGCCAAAGTCTTCTCTCTGAAATGTTCTACCATCCAATTTATTGTTTCCTGACCAAAGAATTGGGTTCTATGTGTTGATAGCTCATGGTGTTTTCTAACTTTCAATGCTCTCCTTATAAGATGAGTCAAAGGAAAGAAGATAAATGCAGACATTTTCAAGAAAACTGCCATCACTCTACTCAAAATTTTTTTTTTCTGAAATAATAATGCGGCCTCATGACTCAGAACCAAAATATGATAATTTAGTGGTTGAATGACTATATTTTAATGAAGTAATGTCATTTGATTTCTGACTTTTTAATCCCATTTGATGTTTCTGAGTGTTATGAAGGAACACTCAAGCTTTTCAATGCATACAGAATGAAATTTAACTGAACCCAAAACTGAAATTACCAAACCATTCAATTTCCTAGGAAGTAGCTGATGAAAAATAAAACATTCTAATTTCCCTGAAAGAGGGAAAGGGGTGAGAAAGGAGTCTAAAGTGCTCTAAAATACTCCAAAAGGATGTAAACTACTGCTTCCAAATATATGTTTTGGAACATCCCAACTAATGAATATGGTTGAAAAAATACTTTCCTTTAGGTTCTGTGCACAGAAGATGCAGCCTTAACTACAGATCCCTGAACAATTTTTATTTGTCTAAAAATGGTGGAATGTCTCTAGCTAGTTTGGCTCAATGAAGAGAGCATCAGCCTGCAGACTAAAGGGTCCTGGGATAGATTCTGGTCAAGGGCACATGCCTGGGTTGCAGGCTCAATCCCCAGTAAGGGGCGTTCAGGAGGCAGCCAATCAAAGATTCTCTCTCATCAATAATGTTTCTATCTCTCTCTCCCTCTCCCTTCCTCTCTGAAATCAATAAAAACATAAAAAATAAAAATAAAAATGGTGGAATGGTTTATAAAATATGGCCTGAACAAAATCATGAGGTGTTAGTCTGTTATTATGATAGCTGCCTTCCTTTCTGACTCAGTTTATCCTCACCCCCATTAGATGTCAATGATTATGAAAGAGAATCTGGGTTACTTTTCCTCTTCTGTAAGTTGTCTACAGATCAGTCTTTAAAGGTACGAAAGGTTAGTGCAGGGCGGCGGGGGGAAGAGGAGAGAGTGTGCAGTGAACACACACTGTGGACTTTGGAGTCAGACAGTATGTAAATCCCAGTACCACTGCTTACAACTGCAGGATCTTCTTGAAATTGCATAATTTCTCTGAGCCTTAGTTTCCTCACCTGTAAATTGTTAAGCTATTCAGCATGGACTATTGCTTTGCCCAAGTTTCCAAGAACCATTTTATGTAAAAATTAAAGTCCAGTGTGTCATCAGCTGTCATTCTAGCTGATCCAGAAGAGAGGCTCTGTCCCTGGCTGGAGTCATTATGACTGAGAGCTATCGCCAGGCTTCTGGAAACCATCGCACATCAAACCCAAAAGCAAACTGTGTTTCACTTGGGCTCTGGCTTCTGAAACACAGGTGGAGAAAAGGGATTCAAAAATAACTCCTTCAGAAGCACTCTAAAGTGAGGCTAAGGTTATTCTTTGTCCTGAATGTGATAAAAATAATGCAATACCTTAAATACCACCCCTGCTCTTCATCAGAATTTCTAAGGGAGAAACTTAAACCAAAGTCAGTTTCACTGCAGAGTCGATAGTATTCTCATAAGGTAAATTGATAGGGTCTAATTTCTCAATAACCAGACATATAATTCACTCTCTCATCTCACTGGACTTCACGACAACCTTCTATTATCACTTAAACTGATTTTACCTGGGAAGATGTTGAATTTTATAATCGTTGCTTAAGAAGACACAATCATGCCAAAACCGGTTTGGCTCAGTGGATAGAGCATTGGCCTGTGGACTGAAAGGTCCCAGGTTCGATTCCGGTCAAGGGCATGTACCTGGGTTGCGGGCACATCCCCAGTAGGGGATTTGCAGGAGGCAGCTGATCGATGTTTCTCTCTCATGGATGTTTCTAACTCTCTAT
>NW_006286972.1:1441772-1459851 GCF_000327345.1 Myotis davidii | reverse complement strand
ATTTTTTTTAAAAAAAGAAGAAAACACAATCACAAACTTTCACAGACTAAACCAAGATTTCAAAATGTGGGTGTCTTTCTTCATGTGTTGAAAACCTATTTGCAAAGGTTAGGATGTGTCTAGTAGAGATATGGGGTACAGGTGCATTTGTGCCCTATTAGGATGGACACTGGGCAGATCCAAATGCATAAATGTGGGTATCTTTTGGCTCCATGATATCACCCTGAGGAACTGATCTAAAGGAAATAAAGGACAAGCACACAAAGATACATGCATGAGAATCATAGCAGCAATGTTGAATATCACATAAAAGAAAATCAATATAACTATGCATCAGTAAGGCCAAATGTGTAACAATCATTTATGCAATACAATACTCCACAGCTACCACCAGTGAACCATGCAAACTATTTTATGTCCACATTATATCAAGCAGAAAAAGAAGGATTTACAGTGTGCTTTCTTTTTAACAAAATACTATTTGCATATAAAATCTAGAAGAATATATACAAAAAGATTAAAAATTGTTATCTCTGGGTTGTTAGATGAAAGAGTACTATTACTTCCTTTTTTAGATTTTATTTTTCACAATAAATAGTCCATTGATTTCTATAACCAAAAAAACAAGAGTTATTTCAAGTTTTAACTGTAGATAAATTAATATGACATATTTTTTACATGTTTTAAGGAAATGTTTTAATTTTTGAAGTTTCAGTTGGTCATAATTCTTAACATAAGGCATAAGCAGAAGTGGATTTTTTTTAGATTCAAACAAAAAAGATTTCTCTGATATCCACGGAACCTACAAGAAAATACTCCAATGCCTAATAATCCTGCAAATACGAATGGCTGAGAGCTGTGTTAACTACTGAATAAATATGTCTGTCGGTGCCTGTAAATCTGTGGAGAAGTGCTAGCAGTTTGTCAGTGAGTGACAAGTACCACGCCATGAATTCAAAGCACTATCATTGACTCCATTGTGTGCAAGTTGACAAAGCTTTTGTTATCATTGCAGCTGGAGCTATATTTACATTGTAAGTTTGAGTAGCAATTTCTCTCTGGATATTTTTCCATTGACTCTCATAACAAGTCTATCTTAAAACTAAACTCCAACAAGAATATGGTTTAACATGAGATCATTGGTAAGGGGAACGCAGTCATTTTTGAGGAGGAATGATGCATACGTAGAACAGAGAAAAATATAGTATTTTTCAAGCAAGATAACAAAGGAAGTAATTTGACTTTCTGTTCTAGGACTCAACTGTGAATTGAGGGGTGTGATGAACCTAGTTTCTTCTAAGTTGTAAGAAGGGGGTGACAACAAAATCAATATAAATAATAAAATAAATAAAATAATAGTAAAAATTTACAATCAATAAGACAGATCTTGGAGTCCCCTTGCTATGACAGTTTTAAGCCTTGAGTGTCTGTATAGAAGGGAGGTGAGAAATGAGTCATGTGGAGGAGACAGGGCAGGGTGAGAGAAGTATTTGGAGGACTCAGAATAGCTCCTACTCTCAACTGGTATAAAGTATTCTTATATTTTAACAATGCTACAGCCCTAGGTGTCTTCGATTTATTCAACTGGCATTGAGACTAGCTCTAGAAACCATGTCTAAATCAGGGTTTTCCTATATATGTGTGTGTTTATAAAATGTAGGTATTTTTGCCCACCAGTGGACATTTGGCAACATCTGGAGATATTTGGGGTTGTCACAGCTAGAATAGGTAGAGGCCAAACATCCTATAGTCCTCACAATAAAAAATTATCTGGCCCAAAATGTCAATAGTACTGAAGTTGAGAGACTACCTTAAACACCTATATAAAAGTTATAATAATTTCTTATAATATTCCTTGACTGAATTAATATTTCAATGGCCAAAATAAAGACTAATTCAGTAAGATATAACACAGAAATAAATCCGAAACTGCTGATATTCGTGGTCTTCATAATGTGAAGAGGGTTTCTCTTGCTCTTTGATAAAACATAGGAAATCTCAGATACAATAATGTCTTCGAATTAGTTCCAACATGCCAAAGTCATTGAACAATTACACTCATGTTTCAATTGAAAGGTCAAAAGTGTTAAGCACAGATGCCTTAAAAAAAAAAAAAAAAAAAAAAGACTGCATGTTCAGAAAACATAGCATGTTATTTCCCCAAAGACCTCATGATAGACTCAACCTGAGCATGTGAGATGAGTAAAATTTTGTCATACAGAAAATTTCCTACACATGATGCTTTAGGAACTGCTACAAGATTAAATGTTTGTGTCCCCCACAAAATTTATGTGGAAAACCTAATCCCCCATATGATGGTATTAGAAGATGGGGCTTTGGGGCGAGGATTAGGTCATGAGTAAGGAGACCTCATAAATGGGATCGGTGCCCTTAGAAAATAGACTCCTGAGAGCTCCCTTGCCCTTCCACCCAGTGAGCACATAGGGAAAAGACAGCTGTCTACAAAGCAGGAAACAGCCGGCTGGTGTGGCTCAGGGTGGCTCAGTGGTTGAGCGTTGGCCTATGAGCCAGAAGGTCATGGTTCAATTCCCAGTCAAGGCACATGCCCGAGTTTCAGACTCAATCCCCAGCAGGGGGCATGCAGGAAGCAGCTGATCAATTGATGTTTCTCATCATTGATGTTTCTATCTCTCTCTCCCTCTCCCTTCCTCTCTGAAATCAATCAATATACGAAAGAACCAGGAAGCAAACTCCTAGCAGACACTGAATCTGCCAGTACCTTGAACATGGATTTCCAGCATCCAGAACTGTGAGAAATAAATTTCTATTTTTTATAAGTCACACAGTCTGTGGTATTCTGTTATAGCAGGCTAAACAAAGACAGGAACCTGCAGCAAATTGTTGTGTGTGCAAAATGGAAGGTGACACTGATTTGATTTATTTACAATTATAACAGACATTTGACAAATACTTCCTGAAAGATCCTTGACCAGTGGTTTGTATGTGTGAACGCGTGTTTGTGTGCATGCTTGCACGCATATGTCTGTCAACAACCATAGAGTTGATGTTGCTGAAAGGAGTTTACAAGTGTGCAGTGTGGTACCACTAGAGAAGCTTCAGTCATCCTAGAGAGAGGAAGGCTAGATGCTTCTTGAGAGGATAATGCTTCCCATCCTTGGAATTTAAGCCTTTCTCCCATAAGATACAGCCGATTATTACAAACTAGTTCTTTTCTCAAGAGATGTTTTAAGGTTTGTGAGTTGAAAGGAGAAAAATAGTATCTATTTTAGTGCACAAACTCACTAAAAGGTACAAAGATATACTCTGTCTAAGGATTATATAACCAAAAGGCACAACCCAATTCTACCAATTGTCATTCAAGGCCAATGCCTGTCAAGGATCACCCTTTGGGCTTAGGGGAAAAATCTCTGCACAATTTGATGTTGCCCAGGCTTATGGACAATACCAATAATGCATGCCCAGATCCTTCTAAACCTGATGCTTCTCAAAACAATGAGTGAAATAGTGGCCATTTAAAATTATTTTAGTTCCTGGAATTTTCAGCCATTTCCGGAGTTCTGGAATCCCAAACAAAACACAGGCTTTTAGTGATTTTCATGGCATGGGATATGCAGAAAGACTTCAGAGTCATACATTTTTTGATATATTGGGGATCCAAGTGAAAAAAAATAAGGTATAAAGGTATAAAACAGTAACTTTTGACATCAGCAAAAAAATTTTAAAATTCTATCATGTACTTCTACAAAAGCCTACTAGGTTGCACATCAGTGTGACTACACTTAATGCCACTGACTGTACACTTAAAATGATTAAAATGGTCAATTTTATTATGCATAGTCTACACACACACACAGCCTACTAGGAAAGCCTAGTCAAAAAGGCTAATCCATTACGTGAAAAATCTCAAGATGAGTTATCTCCTAAAATTGTAGAAATTTATTGAAATCTGAGTCCCTGCTAGAATTTCTGTATCAACAACTGTTATCTGCCCCCTCTTTAACTTTGACATATCATGCATAGACAGACCATGTGTTGGGCCTCTCTTACGCATTTTCTCATGTCCTCTTGGCTCAACATTTTACTGCACGTGGTCACTCGGGAACCACCTCAGCACAAGTATGGCTTCGCGGCACCTCTTCTCAGCGTACCACCCACCTACCACATTCGGTCCCAGGCCCTCTCTGCTGCTACTGCCTGGTACACCTGTGGAAACCACTCAACCATCTGACGTGGGCACAATACAGAAGTAGAGGAGAGTTATCACCACACGGGAAATACATTCCACATAGCTCATTAGAGGGTCCCCAGCACATAGAATATATCCATAGATGTACATTTTGTATTTGCAGCATAGAATTTCTCTGGGAAGAAACCCCGGGAAATCAGTGACACACTTGTCTCCAGGAAATGAAACTGGTGGCGAAAGAGATGGGTGAAAAGATAACCTTCAATGCATATCCTTTTATGCCTTTTGAATGTTGAACCATGTAAATATATTGTCTATTTTAAAATTCAATAAAATTAAAATAGAAACGAATAAAATTATCCTTTGTTAATGTTAGAATATCTTATTTAGTGTGAGAATGCTGAAATATTCAGGCTTATCCTAGTCATATAAATTGGGGGCAGGGGGAACAATATAGATATGCTAGGATTGTCACTTTGAGAAATTACCTAAAAAAGTCAAGCTTGTCACAGAGAATCTGCCCATAAAGGATACTTTCTATAGAGGAAAGGCATTAGTAGTTCAGAAAGCAATCATCATATTAACTTAGTTACGTTTTAGACACTACATGTTGGAAATGTTAAAATGAAACTATTGGATAGAAGCTATTTCAGCTGACCTCAAACTGATTTTATATAAAAAGTAGTGGATGTATATCATACAACATACTAAACCTACTGGCAACAGCATTTTAATTTTCTGTGGTATGTTATGCAGAAGTTTTGTTCTAGAAATACATTAAGGTGAATCCAGATAAGTTTTGTGGGGTCCTTTCAAAGGAAGAATTCCTTGATTTGGGTAGACTTCTCAAAATGGCCCCAAGTGCTTCTGCTGTCAGATCCAACCTTGGCTACAAAACAGACTTTCATATCACAAAATATGGAAAATTCTGCATACCCTCATTAAGTTCATTATAAACACAGTGGTTTCCTTTGTTGGTGGTCTCTGCTGTGGTTTAAGCAAGCATGAGATGTGAAAATCTGTTTTATAGGAACATTAATCAATTACATTTTAAATAAACAGCTTTCCTAGTGAATTTAAGTTTGTTTGTATAATCTAGATTTACAATGAAAACCTTAGGAAATCTCTTTGTGCATAAAGCATGGCTATAATATTTTATGTTACTTCAGGCAATTTTCTTGCAGCATATTTTCAAAAGCAGCATTAGCTACGATTTTTCCATGTTGACATGGTAAAACTGAGGCTAGAAGATGTGTTTGGCTTACCCAGCTCACACAGTGGGATGGTTTTCAACCACCGTTGAGTACACAAAAAGGAGGTATTGCTCATTTGCACATGGCCAAACCATGCAATGTGTTCTCTGTACTGTATTTTCTTTCTGTGTTTTACTGATTAGATATATATTTTACTCTTGACAAAGTTACAAAATCAAATGTGAGTTGAATCAAATTAAGGAAAATTATAAAACTAGACATTCTTAAGCACAGCAGAAAGGCAAAAGAACACCCACACAATGTGACCACCCTAAAAACACACTGCTGGTTTCTGTCCCCAGTGTTTGCCTACAATAATTTATGGGCAATACTATCACATGTTTGCAGAAAGCATATTACATAATATAATCTATTTATTCAGGAGCTCCACTTTGTCTTGCAAAGGTTGATCCAGGAGCTTTTTAATCTGATAAGATATGTTTTATTATGTTTTCCTTCGTAATGAATGTTGGAATAGTTAATGTAGGGGCTGCTTCTTTATTAAAAGCAATATGTTATAGAGAAAAACTCTCACCCTGTCTGAGAAAGCAAACTCCCAGTGCCCAGTATGGGCTTATTAACCATCTAAATTTGATCTTCTCGTGAAGCTAATTTTTAATTGTTTTTAGAAAGTACATGCAAGGTCTTTTATACCAACAAAAAGGTAACTATTTTAAGTTAACCGCTTATTAAGTAGCAAAAGCAATGAACTTTGTATTTAATAGGCTGTCTATTTACTGAAGCCTGAAACTCTTGGTTATTACCACTTATATAACATTGAACTTGGTGCTTATGTAAGAGCATGATAGAGGTAACATTAACCAAATTAAAAAGAGAAAATTCCCCATGAGACATTATCTACTGGTCATCAAGGGACATTTTAGAACTACCTGGAGATTCACAATACTAAGGTGAGCTTCTGCAGTTTGGAATAATATTCCCTGAAATTATGGGAATGAACCATTCAGTCTTGAAGCATCAATACTGTCACTCAATACTGCTATGGGGAATACACTTTCAGTCCCAGATATGTTGTTTCCAATCCCCATGGTCTTTCTTCGCCATTCCAAAAATTCATAGATTTCCTGGGACTAGTGAGAATTTTTCTCACCAAAAAACAGTGCCTACTCAGTCCCAAAAACAGCCAGGACATTGTTTAAGCAAATGAGTCAGCCCATTCAAGCAAATTGAATCTGTGAGGTCATGTTAACAAAACAAAGTCATTGATGATGATATTTACTTATTTAACCTGCCATTTGGTGACTTCATAGGTTCAAGCATCAAAATATGAATTTATACTTTCAACCTTTAACCCAGATCAAACTTATGCTCAATTCAACCTGGAAGGGGCCAGATGAAATACCAAGAAGCTTTTTCAAGAGTAATCTTCTAAAGTAAATGTTAAAGAGTGAGGAATCTGCCCTGTTTTTCCACCATTAACACCTGAAGCACATTTAAAGTATGAACACATCTTATCCGTAGTCCTGTTCAAAACATTCTTGCATTTGTGACTCTAGGTAGCAGACAATCCCCCCAGGAGCTGCTCTGGGCATGTTAGACATGATGGACCTGACAATATATGGAATGAAATATGACAAGCTGGCCCTCCTGTTGAAATCGATCTGCTCCCGTAAACTTTGAAGCTTAAAGACTTGTCGTTTTCACTCACTCTGCAGGTATGGAATTCCCTTGTAACAGTTTACAGAGTCGAAGCTTTGGTCACTGTGCAGTACTTTAATTCTTTTCCCTCTGCAAGACTTGACTATGACTTATAGCCAAGGCAGTAACCAAACTGACGACATGTAGGAAAAACTAAATTGTCTGGGCCCAGAGCTGAGGATCCATCCCAGAGATTTACAGCGGGGACCACAAGAGATATCTAGTTGCCAAGAATTACAGCTGGAGTCCTCGAATTCATGATTATCTTCATTACTATCCACCTAAGAAATTAGGGTTGAAGCAAGCATTGTCTTATATTCCCCTCATACTGCAGAAATGTTGGTAAAGGGAGTCATGCTATTACTAGTAATAGTGATACTTGACATAGAATTATTACAACCTGATATTCTTAGAGCTCTAGTGTAGATTTAGCTATAACCTTGTGAAGGAGGCTGGCTGAATCTAACTGAAAAAGAACAACTAGCCTATGTGTGGCAAGGCCTCTTTTCCCCCAAGTTTTATTGGGATATAGTTGGCATATAGCACTGTGTAAGGTTAAGGTGTTCAGAATAATGGCTTGACTATATTGTGAAATAATTGCCATGATAAGTTTAGTTAATGTCCATCATCTCATATAGATAGCGAAAAAAGAAAAACATGTTCTTTTTCTTTATAATGAGACCTCATAGGGTCTAATCTCTTAAAGGTTCTTGCCAAGAGAAAAAGGAAGCGTCTTTAGGTGATGCAGAAAAAAATTGATGAGGTCATGCAAAGAATTTAGAGAAAAATATGAGACCCTTAAGTAACTACACAAACTTGAGTTATTTATCTAGTCTCCCAGGGTCTTGCTTTTATCACATTGGTACCAGCTGTCTCAAGGTTGCCGGAGCATGGCTATGGAAGTACAAGAATGAGTCTCTACAACTACTTGACAGCCAGCTAGAATTTTATGTGACTTTTTAAAAAAGATTTTTTTTTTAAATCCTCATCCGAGGATATTTTTCTCATTGATTTGAGAGAGAGGGAAAGATAGAGAGAAACATCAATATGAGGGAAACACATCGAGTGGTTTCCTCCTGCACAAACCCCAATCAAGGCCCAGGCTGGGGAGGAGCATGCAACCAAGGTACATGCCCTTGACTGGAATCGAACTCAGGACCCTTGTGTCCGCAAGCCGACGCTCTATCCACTGAGCAAAACTGGCTGGGGTTATGTGATATTTTAATGGATTACATGGATAATATCATTTTAACATGGAAAAGGTATTCTAGATGAAGAATCAGGACCTTCACCTTTAAGCGACGTTTTCACAGGATATTGGCTGGGAATCAGATCTGCTGTCAGTTGTCCATCAATAGTCCAACCAGGAGTATTGCTTCAATCTAATTCCCACTTCCTGGTGGAGCTCTCCAAAGCAAGACCCAGAAATCACATGCACACACCTGGTGATGCGTTAAGACCACCCATGCCCAGAAGGTTAAAATGGTGACCGTGCTACCACCTTTAGAATAGTAATATATTCATTTAAAGCTAAAATACAGACCTCACAAAAGGCACAGTCAGATGTGTGAGAAGAGAAAAAAGCACCCTAGTAAGAATTGTCCACCGGCCTTTTCCCCAAAGGATTGGATTCAAGTGCCTAAAAAGGGGGCAAATCTTAGCTTAAATGGAGCAAAAGACCTGTGCATACTACCTGCTAGATAGGAAATGTTATGTGGATTGGGAACTCTAGGCTAGCACAGGAGACAGAAACAGACTTGAGCGGTCAGGAGGCAGGAAGCCAAGAGCAGCTGGAGTTAAAAACTGCTGAAGAGTCAGGGTTGGCTGCAATTCTGGAAAGAAGCAGCAGAGCAGAGGGAGAGACAAAGGGAATCAACCAAGTCAGAGCAGCAGCCAGTTGAGTCAAAGCACAACTGAGTCCTGCCTGCATGAGACAAAGCCAGACTGGAGCCCACAGAGGTGTCTCACTAATTCAATAGGTAGGGAACCGTGAAGATGGGGAATTAGTGAGCCTGCTTTTCCATTATGACTTCATTCTTAAAACTCTTGACAAAAGGTACACATTGGGAAGTTCTTGTTTCAGCCTTTCTTCATTGACATCACTTTCCAAGTGTCAGAAGAATTGGGTGTGTGAAGCCAATCCAGTGACCAATCAGATACTTAAGTGGTAAACTAATATATGCCCAAAGCTTTCTTCCCAGAAGGGGAAAGAAGGCTTTCTCATTCTTGTCATAAATAAAAGATAAGAAAGTGAAATGTGAAAAGTGAAGGTGCTACAAATGTACACTACAATTATAACTATAAGAGGATAATATGAGGCATACTTATTTCTATTTATTCTATTTCATTTAATTTCTTCCTTCTTTCTCTTTTTATTTCACTACCTAAACATATGGGGAATATGCTATTCCAGACTGAAAAGCTTTCCAAATCTAATAAAATATGATAAAGTACAGAGAAGCCAAAAGGAATTTGGAACATTGGATGCATCAGAAATTCTATTTTTTAAGAGCAATTTATTAGATGATGTCTGCATACTAATCATTGACAGAATATTAGCATCAACTCAATAGCACGATGACATCATCAAATGTTTTCCCCATTTTCCTTCCCAGCCTTCCCACATTGTACATTTTACTTGTTTTCCCTTCAAAATAGTGACATTTTCCTGATTTTTAGCCAAGTCATTCTTATAATTTTGTATAGAATTTAAAGCCACTTGATTACACATAAAAATCATTAAAATAGGCTTTATGTTAAGATGTCTGTATGTTACAGTGAAAATGTCTGTTATTTGTCAAAGTCTCCAACTAATAGAGATAAATTCTGAAGCCACTGTTCTGACCTTGTGGCTTTCTTTACCCTGTAGAAAAGGAATCGGGGGCAGGGGAAAGTAAAATAGAAAGGAATGTTAGCAATATTTTAATTTAAAATTCCAGGTTATCCTGTGCTATAGACTGAACATTTGTACCCCTCCCATCCAATTCATATGTTGAAACCTACCCCCCTGTGTGATGGTACCTGAAGACAGAGTCTGCAGGAGGTGATTTGGTCATGAGGGTGAAGCCCCAGTGAAGGGATTAGTGCCCTTTCAAAAGAAGCCATGGAGAGAGTGGTTTGTTTGTTTTTTAATATGTATTTACTGATTTTAGAGAGGAAGGGAAAGGGGGAGAAAGAGAGGGAGAGAGAGAGAGAGAGAGAGAGAGAGAGAGAGAGAGAGACAGAAACATCATGATGAGAGAGAATCATGGACCGGCTGCCTCCGAGAGAGAGAGAGAGAGAAACATCAATGATGAGAGAGAATCATTGATCAGCTGCCTCCTGCACACCCCACACTGGGGATCGAGCCTGCAACCTGTGCTTGTGCCCTGAACGGGAAACAAACCGTGACTTCTTGGTTCATAGTCAACACTCAACCACTGTGCCACACCAGCCTGGGGTGGGGTGGGAACCAGGTGGAGGGAGGCAATGGGGGGAAAAAAGATGGACATCTGTAATACTCTAGACAATAAAGACTTTTTAAAAAGAAGCCAGGAAGATATCCTTGCCCTTCTGTCATCTGAGGACACAGCAGACGAAGGTGCTGTCTATGAAAGGGGAATCAGGGAATCGCTGGACCCTAAATATGTTAACACCTTGATCTCAGATACTTTGGCATCCAGAACTGTGAGAAATAAATGTTAAGCCATCCAGTCTCTGGTATTTTGTTACTGCAGCCTGAACAGAAAAGATTTATGGGAATCTCCCTCTCCTCATCTCCTATCTCCAACTGGTCACTAAACCTATCTTTTAAATATATTTCCATTCTGGCCATTTCCCAATTCCAAATCCTCTTTAATTGCCATTTCCCAATTCCAAATCCTCATAAAAAGGGACTCTAACAAGACTCTTTAAACTGGTTCCTTCTTTCAGCTCTTTATTCTTGCAATACAGCCTTCAACTGCCACCAGGTTCCTCTATTTAAAGGCCTTTCAAATGGTTCCCTCTTGCCTGCAGACTGACATCCAATCTCTAGAACCAGACCCCAGATCACACATTCAGTGGATCATGTCTTAACACCTGTGCACAGTGCATTCTTAAAGAGCTGCACAATTAAATGGGGGGAGGCAGAGGCATGGAGGAACTGAGCAAAAAAAGAGAAAAAATGGAGGTAAGAACTCATGGACATGAACAACAGTGTGGCGATGGCAGGGGGAGGGTCTGTTTGTGTGTTGGAGTGGAAGAGGGTTTAGGAAGGATAAATGGTGATAGAAAAAATAAAATACATTTGTAAAAAAATAAAATAATAAATCTTAAAAACATGTGCATTATATTGTTTATAAATTGTACTTCAATAAAGCTGATTTTAGAAAAGGTGACATCTTTGAAAATTTTGACATGTAAAATGCATATTATAGAACTTATGCTCTTCTCTGAGTACAATACTGTGCTCTAATGATAAGCCCTGATTTTGTCCTGCATTTTCTCCAACCATATTAATTAAACCCAGCATATTAAACTCAGCAAAAAAACACCCACACCTGTGCACAGTGCATTCTTAAAGAGCTGCATAATTAAATGGGGGAGGCAGAGGCATGGAGGAATTGAGCAAAAAAAAAAGAGAGAAAAAATGGGGGTGCAAAAAAACACCCAACAACTTGTCCCATTCATTCTCATGCATGAAAGCATTCAACTCTTGTTACTGCTACTTATCTCTTATATAAGCCAAGTGCTTTCCTAATAAGAACTAACATTTTTAAAAACTACAAGGATATGAATACAGTTAAAGTTGAGGTACTGAAAAGAGTGACCAAAAATTAGGGTTCCAAATGATAACAGGGGATGGATGAAAAAAGTGAAGGGATTATGAAGTACAAATTGGTTGTTAAAGAATAGCCTTGGGAATGTGAAGTACAGCATAGGGAATATAGTCAATAATATTCTAATAACTAGGCATGGTGCTGGGTGGGCACAGGATTTATTTGGGTGATCGTTTATTAAGTTATGAAATGTCTGATCACTGGAGTATAACCCTGAAACTAACATAATGATATATGTCAATTGTAATTGAAAATAAAAAATGATTTTAAAAAAGCAACCACTTGACTTTGGTCTCATCAGTGGAGTAGAGTGTGGCAGAGACAGGAAATCCCATCTGGAGTGAATTGTTGGGGACTCCATAAACCCAGAGACCTGCAGAACAAAATGCCATCTTAGAAGCCATTAAGAACACCCTTTTCTCAGAGACATAGAAAGGTCAGGAGCTTTGCCCAAGGTCCATGGCTAATGAGAGGCAAAATGGGGCCTGACAACCCAAGCCCTTCCCAAGCTCCTGCTTTATCCACACACATCTTTTCTGAAATCCTGTGTGAAAAGCAAAGGAGAGAAAGAAGAGTTAAGCAATCACTGTAGGAAAAGGACAGAATTTCATATCCAAAAATGTCAAACCCTAATTTTTTCTACATTAAAAATTGAAGCACGGAAGAATACAATACTCTAAACATGAATAAATTTTTAACTTATGTTTGGATATGTCTTTATTTTGGATACTAGAGGCCCAGTACATGAAAATTTGTGCACTTACCCCTAACTGCTGGCCTGCCTACCTGATCATCCCTAACTACTCTGCCTGCCTGCTGATAACCCCTAACCACTTGCTTGGGGATGGGGCCAGCCCAGCAAGGGGCTGTGGTGGTTCTGGTCTCTGGGTGTTCCAGTCGTTACCCTGATGGTGGCTGGCCTTTTATTATATAGGATGTTTTTTAAGTTACAGAGTCACTATGTGAAAGCTTAAAAATGCAGTTATTTTTGTTTTAAATGCTTCTCAAACTACAATTTAAGTATACTTGTAAAAGTTCATATATCTGATTAATTAAAATATACTTATATTTTTCTTTTAATTGGAGACCTAAGTAAACCGTAAAGAATGTCACAATCACTCTTATACTCACATAAAGCAAAGTGAAAGGTATTTTATTTGTCTTAATAAATAATACTTTTAGCATTAGAGGAATAGTGGTTGCAAAATAAGAAATTATCTGAAGACCTAGTAATTTGTAACAGATCTCTGTATATCTCAGAATATACATTCTTTCTTTCATTAATTCACTGATTAAACAAAAATTGTTGAGCACTTATTATGGACCTGGCTCATCACCATAAGGTTTAAAAGATAAAAACAATAAAATGTTTAAAATACCTTTTCTGTTCCCTAATCAGAAATATTTAGTTAGACCATAAGTACTGTTAGAAGAACATAACAACTCCAGGCCATCTGCCAACTGTTTCCTGTTATCACACTCTCCCTGGAGGGTGATGCAACTCGGGCTCACCTCACCTTGGGTTCTAAGTGTCCTAGGTGACCCAGACACAGCAGAAAAATTAATCCCTGACTCAGGAAGCTTACATTTCATTGGAGGAAACAAGAATAAACAAATAAACATTATCATATAATGTAAAGCAGTCGAGTTCAAAGAATGATAAAACACAGTAGAAAGGTAGTAAGACCTAGGAGGTGAGGAGTTACTATTTAAATAAGATCGTCCAGGAAGTCCTGTCTGAATAGATGATATTTGCACAGAGACCTGACTAAAATAATAGGGCAAGCCTGTGTATATCTTGGGGGAAAGTATTGCAGCCAAAGGAAATAGCAAGGGCAAAGATCTAGGTAGAAACATCCCTCGCATGTTCAAGAACAGCAAGGACTAGTGTGGCCGGGTGCAGGGGCAATGGGAAACATGATGGAAATGTAGGGCATTTTCTTTGTGTTTTGTAGTCGCTGATGCAAAGCCTTTGGGAGAGTTCTGAGATAAGAAAGGACATCATCTCATTAGCATTTATGAAAGGTCACTTTGTTTTCCATATGTAAATTGGACTTTAAATTGGTTAGAAGGCAGATGCTATTCTACCTACAATTTAATGTTCAAAATGTACAGGCCTTTTCTTAAATTATAAACTTTAATTTTAATAATAGCCATAATGACACAAACTTAAGCTCAGGATGCACTTTTGATATTATCTGGAAATGTTCAGCAGGAAAAAAATGCTGAGAAAGGCAAAACAACATCTAGTTTCATTTAAGCTAGCAAGCATCTTAGCATTCTTCTGCATCTCCCAGAGGACAGAAGCAATTACTGTGCACACCAAAAACACTTAATGAGTACAAGTTGGGTTGAATTTTAACCCACCAAATCCAGAGAAATTATGGTTTAAGGGAACACCAAAACAAAATATCTGAGGTTGCCTAAAGCTCAAGGTTCTGCCAAGAAATCTTAATGGCCATGCTTACACAGTGCAGGTCAAAGCCAAAGCAAATACATGGGCAATTGCTATAAAAAATGTCTAAAAAATATATAAAAGCTAGAACAATAAAACCAGAGAGATGGTTAGCTGATGGGAATTTCTCTACATTTTATTGTTCATGTCTTATGTATCAGAAATAAGGAGTGAGCCCTCCCAAAAATCTTGCCTCTCTTCTCCATGCAATTGTTAGAGTTTCTTTTCTCCAAATCTGGCAACATTTATGAGATCATTGCTTTTAATTAAGATAGTTTTGGCTGTGCTCTTCAAGCTAAACATCCCCTCTCCACACACCCAAGACTCCATATTCAGTAGACAGGAGAGAGCTTTGTGTTCTCAGAGTAAGACTACCCCTCTCTGGCCTCCACACATCTACTCAGAAGCCATAAAGGGGTGTCTCAGGCCCCCACTCTACCTCTCAATATTCAAAGGCGCAACACCACTCTGCTTTGAGATCATCAGGATTCATCAAATTATGGCCCTTTCCACTATTTATATGCATCATCCCAAGAAAGTCCAACTCCCAGGTGACCTTTCACCTTCTCTAATCTCCACATCTCTCCATATCCCCGAGTCTGTCCCAATGCCTGTTATATCCTCATCTCCCGAAACTCTCCCACAGAGTCCTCTGGACCTCAACTATCTCAACCTCTCCCCTGTGGCATTTTTGTTCTTCTTAGTCTAAGACCTGGATCTCCATGGTAGAACGCTGCCACTCAATCCCTCTCAAGAGGCAGTATTTCCTCCCACAATCCCATACCCTGAGTGGGGAGCTTGGGAAGTGACCTCCTGGGCCCTCATTGCCACTCAGCATTTTATCTTCCCTAAAATCCCCAGCTCTGGATCCCTCTTGTTTCTCAAAATCCTTAGAATTTAGTTTATTGTTACTCTCTTTTCAAAACTTCAATCTTTCACTCTAATTATTTAAATATTCATATAGATGATTTTCCCAGCATTCTGGATTCTCAGATCATTAAACTTCTCTCCTCTAAAATCTTAATCTGAACAATGCCTCAACTACAAACTCCCATGGTCATAACCCAGGACTGGGCATAATAAATAAATGCAATTCTTCCTTAATCTCAATCACAAAAATTCTATTCTCCAACATACAACAATCCTTCTACTCCAAAAAAAAAAAAAATCTTCTTTCCTTTTACTCTATCATCTTTCCATTCATTCTCCTAGTGGTTTTCTTTTTCTCCTTACCAAAATGTAAATTCAGTTTCAATCATTATAAATTCTCAATTCCTTATTCCCTTCTCACTTTGTAACACCCTTTAGGGAAAACCTGGTTAAATTTATCTTCTACCTTCTCTACACTTCCATCTATGCACTAATACAGGCTAGAGTAAAACAGACACAATTGCTGGTTAGTCTCATTTTAAATTTTGGCTTCCAACTTCTTGTGGATCCTATTGCTGCCAAAAGATTATGCTACATTTCCTTAGACCATTAGCACTCCTGTTCACTAAGTGATTATAAGATAGCTTGACCTCTTTCTTTGCATCTCTGACACCTTCCCACCCTTTGACTCTCCCAAATGATGACTGTTCTTTCTACTTTACTGAGAATAATTAAATAATCAGGGGAGAACTTTTTCAAGTTCTGGCCAGCACTGCATCGACCAGTCTACTAGCATTGACCCCTCCATATACTACAACTTTGCTCCCATTACTATACATCAGCAATCCTTAAAGAGTGGTCCCTAGCTCAGCAGCATCAGTATCACCTTGGGTATTAGAAATGCAACTCCTCAGACTGACTCAGACTTATTGAATCAGCACATCTAAGGGAGGGGCCCCAAATCTGCATTTTACTAAGTTCTCCAAGTGATTTTTGTTACATGCTAAAGTTTAAGAACTATTTTTTAAGATTATGCTGTATGCTCTCCTAGATACTATGTCTTAATTTCTAAGGGATGAGAGGTGGACATCAAGAGTTTTAATGGTGATTCTAATATGCAGGGTTGAAAACCATTTCTATAAACGAACTGTCTGTATTCATATCTAAGGACAATCCCTCAATTTGATCAGTAGCTTCCACTCCCTCTTGCCTTCCCCAAAACATTGTCCAGCAATTCTCTTTTCTTCTCTCTTTCTTGCATCTTCAATTTTTCTTCTCTTCTAGAGCATTCCTATTTTTCAAAAACATCTGTTTTAGCTCTTGTTTAAGAATATCCCTCTTGGCTCCCCGCTGTCCAGTTACTGCCCTATTTTTCTCCTCACCTTTGAAGTAAAACACTCTTAAGAGAAATCTATACTAATTATTTCCAATATATATCTTTCCCTTCCCATTCTAATTAAATCCTCTCTAACCAATTTCTCCCTCCTCATTGCTCAATGAAATCCAGAGGTATCAAGGACACTAACGACCATGCGTTACTAAAGCTAACGGCTAATTCTAGATCTTCACTGCACTTGATTCGTCAGCAGCCCTTGACACTGTTGATCAGTTCCTCCTCCTAGAAACACTTTCTTCACCTATTTTCAGGAAATAACCTTCTCTTCTTTTTAATTTTTTCTCCCTGCTACACTGGCAGCTCCTTCTCTGCCTCCTTTGTTGATTTCCCCTGGGGAGTATTTCATTTCCCAGTTTCTTTCTCTTCCTCTCTTTTGTTTCCACACTGACTCCCTTAGTGATGTCATCTTGTCAAATGATTTTAAATGCCATCTAACACTAACATACACAACATTTCTATCTCCTGGTAAGACCTTCATCCTAAACTCAAGATTCATAAAGCTAACTGCCTACTCATGTCCTAACAGACACCCCCAACTCAACATGTCCAAATTGATTGCTGAGCTTTCCTCAAAAACCCTGCTCCTTCCACAGTCTTCTCTAAATCAAGCAATGGCCAGTACATCCTTCCAACTTGGAGCCATCCTTGATTCCTTGACTCCTCTCTTTTCCTCTTGCACACACCCTCCATTTAGTCTGTCACCAAGACCTGTGGGTTCTACTTTGAAAATTTACTCAGGAACCCATTTCTTACCAGCTCCACTGCGTCCACCTGTCCAAACCACCAGCTCTCTTTCCAGGACTAGGCAATACTGTTCCCATTGGTGTTCCAATTCCACCCTTATCTCACCACATTCTGTTTTTAACTCAGCAGCCAGGAAGATACTTTCAGGATATGTCAGTTCATGCCATCTTTTCATGCAGAACTTTCCAATACTTCCTTGTTTCATTCATAGTAAGAGCTAAGGACTTCAGAATCCCTGACAATGCCCACCAAATTCCACTCTATTTCTCTGACCTCATTTCCTGGCACTTTTCGACTCAATTGCTCCTCTGTAATCACAGTGACATCCTTGCTATTCCTCCCCACTTCAGCCATGATCTTGACTCAGATCTTGCTTCATATATCTTTAGTCCAACCCTCCAGACCCACCCCACCCTTCTCATCTCTGTTCTGTGCCCAGGAAGGATGAAACTTATGACTGATGGAGTGGTCTCCCTGGCCCTCTTCTTCCAAATGGATTTGTCCAATGGAGAGCCCAGCAGAAGATGTGAAGGAGGGAATGAGCATGAGGTTCGAGTCTTTCCTTTCCTCTCCTTTCTGATGCTTCCTGCGTGCAGTGTTGTTACAGGTCTACATCACTCAACCTAAGGTCACAGCTCCATTCAGGCAGACTCTCAACACAACTGTTCTAATAACCACTTACCAGTCACTCACTCAAGTCTAGTGATGATTATGGCACCCCTACTGTCTCTAGCT
>NW_006286972.1:1426314-1441725 GCF_000327345.1 Myotis davidii | reverse complement strand
CCAACACCTTTGTAAATGACCACTTTTTATCAACTCTCCTCCAAGTATCCAATTTGATTGGGTCAATGGTCTTCTGTGCTGACTGAATGCAGCACCTTCGCACTTGCTGTTTCCTCTCCATCTCCCACCCCAAGCCTCTTTCAAGTCTTTGCTCAAATGGAGGCCTTCCCTGTTCTACCAATTTAATAATGCACTTCTCCTCGCCCTCTTTTCCCTATATCTTTTCTACCTTGTTCTTTTCTAGGGAATTTATCATTTTCCAATGTCCAATTATTCACTTATTAGTTTTATTACTTGCTTATTTTCCTCTCATCCCCCTTACCCCCACAACTAGAAGCTAAGCTCACTGAGAACAGGACTCTTTGTTGAGTGTTATTCACTGCAATATCATGAGCACTCAGAATAGTGCCTAGCTGCAGAAGCTTTTTATGAATGCATGCAAAAAAAACCCCACAAAAATAGAATAAGCAAGAGACCTCCTAAACCTCCACAGGGTTAAGAGAGCTTAAAGACATGAGGAGGGGGGGTAGGGGTTGGGAGAAGGGGTGTGGGGAATAGGGGATATCTGTAATACTATCAACAATAAAAAATCTATTAAAAAAACAAAATCCATGCCCATCAGCCATTAAAAAAATAAAAGAGGAAATGCTACCAAAAAAATCTTACCAAGATTTTAGTAAATTATTCTATGATCAGTTTAGCCTTATCCAAACCCAGGCGAGTCGTTAACTAGAGTTTGTATTGAGCCTCATCACTGGTGACTTAAGATTCCAATTAGAACAGGTAGAGCTGAGAAAGACAAATTTGCCCTTCAAATTCCACTTTTAAAGTAAATGTTAAAGTCCATAAATCATTTCAGTTGCTTAATTAGATATAAAGCTGGGTCCCAGAAATGTGAAACAGGAATAGCTTCAGCTTGATACAAGTGATTACTCAGTGTTTTCTGTCTCCTGGCAGTTTATTGATCTACTATTTTGTGAGTTTGCAGGAATAAGTAATATTTTACTTATGCAGTTTTGCATGAATGAATTCCCAATACCATAGTGGAGTTATACCTAACAGATATAGAAAAGCCAACAGCTCTGCATTTCTCTCAACCATTGGTCTGTAGTTCACTCTGTAATTGCCTTGCTCCCTTAGACATTTGCCCTAATTGAAATTAGAAAATTTTTATTCTTTTGTGAAGCCCTCTTGCACCAAACTACCCAGGATCCAGGTATACAACCCACAAATAATTTAAAATTTAGCCTGACTAGTGTGGTTCAGTTGGTCAGAGCATCATCCCATGCAAGGAAGGGTCATGGGTTGGATTCCCAGTCATGACATATACACAGGTTATGGGTTTGATCCCAGGTTAGGGTGCTTATGGAAGGCAACTGATCAATGTGTGTCTCTCTCATCAATATTCCTCTCTCTCTCTCCCTCCCTCCCTCCCTCCCTTTCTTCCTTCCTCTCTCTCTAGAGTCAATAGAAACATATTATTGGGTAAGGATTAAGAAAAAATGTAAAGTTTAAAGAACCATAACCCTGCTCTCTCTCTCTCTCTCTCCCTTTCTTCCTTCCTCTCTCTCTAGAGTCGATAGAAACATATTATTGGGTAAGGATTAATAAAAATGTAAAGTTTAAAGAACCATAACTCCAATGATTTCTCTTGCATCTTGTTCTGAGAAGCTCCCTTCATGTGAGAATCTGATGACATTTGACCCACATCACGGAATGACATTGCCTAACTGTCTTCCTGCTTCCCCCACTGCCTGCTCTGGAAGTCACCACCACTGCCTAAACCTGCTATGAGAACTCCATTCTTCAACAGAAATAAAATGATGCTTTAACTCACCCTTACTCCCATTTCCACCCAGTACAGCCCCCTCTAGGGGGCAATCTTTGCTCCTGAGCTCCTATTGCCTGATAAAGATGGTCAGGTCTACATCACAGTCTGATAGTTCCCCTGCCTAACCCTCTTCTTTTCTCATTTTTTCCTTCACCAGTGTTACTCCCCAGTAATCCTTTGTATTCAACTGTGATAAAATGCCTTTAACATACAATATACCGTACTAACCACTCTTAAATATACAGTTCAGTAGTATTAAGTATTTTCATACTAGAGGTCCAATGCATGATGATTTGTGCAAGAATGGGCTTTCCTTCCCCTAGCTGCTGGCACCGCCTTCTCTCTGGCCCAGAGCCACCTTTCTGTCTTTGTTCCAGCCAGGAGCCACCTTTCTGCCTTCCCACGCTGCCCAGAGGCCCGGAGGGGCTGGGGCAGTGCAGAACACCTGCATTGTCACCATGGCAATGATGCAGGCATCCCACCTGGCCCCCAGCCCCTCGGTTTCTGCGTATGCAAATTAACCTGTCACCTTTGTTTTGATTTGCATACTCACTCCTGATTGGATGGTGGGTGTCACGAAGGTATGGTCAATTTGCATCTTTTTATTGGTGTAGATTGTTAAGCAAGCAATCTCCAAAACATTTTCATCTTGCAAAACTGAAACTCTATACCCATTAAACAACTCCAATCATTCACTCCTCCTGGCAACCATCATTCTATAATTTGTTTCTGTGAATTTGACTATTCTAGATATATCATGTACATGGTCTCGTACAGTATTTGTCTTTTTGTGACTAGCTTGTTTACTTAGTATCATCCATGTTGTCGCAGGTGCAAAATCTTTTGCCTTTTTAAAGCTGAATAATATTCTATTGCATGTATATACCACATTTTGCTTATCCATTCATCTGTTCATGGGCACTGGGTTACTTCCACCTTTTGGCTGTTGTGAATAATGCTGCTATAAACATGGGAATGTGAATATCTTTTTGAGACTCTGCTTTCCATTCCTTTAGATGTATGCCCAGAAGTGGAATGGCTATATCATATGGTTTTAATGGTTTGAAAAACCACCATACCTTTTTTCTGTAGCAGATGCACCATTTTGCACCATATCCAGCGCTGGCTGCTGTGGATACTCAGTGGTAGGTAAAAGCTGCTGATGACAAGGCTGATACCAGCTTTTTAACTGCCATTGAGTATCCACAGCAGGCACCATGGAGATTTCATTGAGTCCTTAGACAGTTTGGTGCCCAGCTGGTCTAATTCCTCCTTACTGGAACAACCACAGAGTCCAGGGAAGACTAGCATCATCCCCTGGCAGAATGAGAAAGTGCCACTTGTTCTAAGCCAGTGACACACCTAAGAGTGAGGTCACTGGCACTCAGATGTGACAAAAGTGCAGATGGTCTCACTTATTCACGGGAAAAGTTGTAGCCTGTGTACAAGTACCAAGGGCAGAGCCAACCTGTAATTCTACATCTTCCAGCATCCTGCCAAAGGTAACGAACTCCATCTGAGGGAGCGTTCTGTCCATTTTACCGCCATTATCTCCGCTCCCTTCCCCACCTGAATTCAATGCTTCTGAAATCAATGAACTGCATCTTATCTGAAGTCTTCACTTATGAACATAAAGATGAAGAGAATACTCATTGTGGTCCCACAATAAATGTTCCCCTATGCTAGTTAAGAAGGGCAGAAGCATTTTTCTTATTCTTATATTGAAACATCTGAAATATTATAATGTTTAATCTTTCAGTCAAAGGGATTTAAAGCTGGAATCAAGATCCATCCTGCTTCTAAAGGAAGGATCGACATGGAAATAGAAAGCCAGCTTGAGAGTGTTAATAACTCTGGATACAACACTGTGTCAAACAGACATCCTAACCCAGCTTAAAATCTTCCACTCACAGCACTGTGGTGGGGACTGTTAATACTGACTTAGCAAAAGGAAAAAAATGTACTGGTGAGGAATTAAAACTGAACCTCCATTCTCCAAGTTCCTGTGTTCTAGGAAATGCAGAGAAAGAGAGGTAAAGAGGGAGGGAGGAAGGAAAATACCTATTTTCTAATTTAAAATGTAACAGTATTTGTGTAGATTGCAAACCTGAATAATGGTGAAGCATCTCTCCATCCCCACCTCACCAGCACATTTGAAACCAACTAAAAATCTATTTCTGATGTTTATCAACATTATTGTTATAAAAAAAATAATCTTTTCAACATCTCCCTGGAGTCCATCCCCTCCCAAATCACTTCCCTAGCTCCTCCCAAAATTTTTTCCCATAATCCTACCTTGCTCTAGCCACCATCCCACACCTCCCTTAGCCTACAACTTGGCTGCTCCAGCCCCTTCAGTCTCCTTTCATACCCCTTTTACAGGTTTTCTCCGCCTTGTAACATACTAAATGTTTAGGTTTCCACAGCTCTTTCCTAAGTCCTCTATTCTAACTAGTCTGCCAGCCATCCCTTGGTCAGCTTATCCATGTGTATGTGCTGAGAGCTGTCCTCTAGCTCACAGCCTTCTACGGGGTTTCATTCCTGTGTATCCGACTGCCCAGGTCTTATAGTTCCCGCCAACTCAACACACAACTGGACCCTTCCAAATCAGATCTTCTTGTATTTCTATGAATGAGTGGTCTTACCTTCCACCAGTTATCATGGCCAAACACCCGACATTCGAAACTCTCTTTTTACTTGCCCTTCAACATCCAATTAGCCACCATCCTATAAATTATATCTCCTTCATTTTTCTCAAGATTATTGTTTCCCTCAATCTCCACTGTTGTGGCTTTAGTTCAGACTCTCATCATTTCACTCCAGGTTCACCCGGTACTAACTCATCTTCCTGCATCTACTGTACCACCCTCCCCCTTCAGCCGCTCTTCTGGTCACAATTATGAAAATGGTGATTAAGACTTTCAGGATTTTTTGAAATTTATCTTTATTGTTGAAAGTATTACAGATGTTCCCTTCTTTCCCCTCTTTGACCGCTTCCATCTCTCTCCTAAAATTACTTTCTAGAGCACCCAAAATGAGTTCAGACATCTCATTTTACTTTTAATAAACTTTATATTCTGGCTTCTATCTACCTTTAGCTTCTTAATTACCCATATATGTCATCTCTTCCTCAGATATATGGGACAATTGTAGTTTTAAAAACACACCTTATTTTATTCTCAGCATATTCACATTGCTGTCACTAGGATGCCTTTCTCCTTTTTATCAGCTAGAAGATTCTTACTAATTTTTTAAAACCCAGATAAAATCTCAGAATCTCCTGGGCAATGTCCTCTTTCCCCACACTCTCCTTTAGATGCTCCTCTACGTGTGTGGAAATAATACCTCAGGTGTACCTACATCTTCACGTAATGACCTCAAAACTTTTACCATTTTGTTCTATGTGTGCTTCCTAGCTTGAATGTCTCCCCATGCCCCACCAATCCAGTGCGATAAACTCGGTAAGTACAAGGATCTTGTCTGTGTCCTCACTTATTCACATGCCTGGCAGGTAATAAGTGCTTGATACAGTAGATAAAGAAAAGAAAGAAAAAGGAATGGAACAAACAGGAAGGTAAGAATGAATGGGGGCGGGGGAGGAAAAACGAAGCTATTTCTTACTATCTAAAGTCATGGCTTATTTTTTCTTTAGCTTCTGAAAGCTCACAGATCCCCATGTTCCTAAATAAGAGATGTTACAACTTCCCATGTAGAAAGTCTGTATCTACATTCCCTGTAAACAATCTCCCAGGCAGCTCTGCTTCTGCACTCTCTATTCAATAAATTCCCTATTCCAGCCCTTCTGATCCACTATCATCTGCAGCTCTTCATCCCTACAAATGATCACTTAGTAATGCTTGAGAGATTTATCTCTCTGACTTTTTACAGTGCCCTTGTAATGAGAGGATCAAAAGGACAACATGTGAAAGGAGCAGAGAGAGGAATTTGTGCTTTCCCTGTATTACTCCTCAGGGATTCACTGAACAAATGCATTTGAGCACCTACTCTTGGTCTGACAGTATATTATGCATAAGAAATACAAAAGCTGATAAGCCAAGGTGTTGGTTTGCTTATTCGTGAGCACACACATTAGTGGAGTTTTTCATCTAACATTGTTCTGCATGCTTTCTGTGTTCCAGGCACTATATTAGGTGCTGGGAGAATAGCAGCGAACAAAACCTGTTCTCACAGTGGTGACACTCTACTAAGGAAAGGAGACAATAGACACTTGGGTTGCTCTAAGGATAAAAGATTAAAAAGATCAAAGGTTGACACTGGAAGATCAGTTATCCATGTGAGATTATCCAATCAAAAAAATAAATGGTGTAGGGTGGTAATGGTGGTTTAAAAAAACCCCACAACATTAACTTCTGTAGAACCAACTGGATCTGCTGACAGATTAGATGTGAGTTGTTAAAAGGAAAAATGGGTCAACCTTGACACCAAGGATGTTGGTCTATGTACGTAGGGGAAATGAAATGCCTTTACTTGAGTTGGAAAACTCAACAAGAGGAGTAGGTTTTTTTCAATGAAATAAGAAGCATGATCATGATCTGAGAATAAAGAATGAAGAGGAGATGTTGGAGTTCGAGAAAAGAAGGAAATATCTAGGAATGTTTATAATTGTCTATGTCTTCTGTGGCTTGGAGGTGAGAGAAAGATGAAAGAGAAACTGTTTAATTTTAGATGTGGTATGTTTGCGAAGCCTAGAAATAGCAACAGCAAAGATCTGTATAATAATCACTATGAAATGTATTCACTAAAAGATTTCCACAATTCATCTTTTAGTGATGTGGACCTGTAACAGCAATGTAACATCATAAAGTAGGTGTTCAATGTAACATCACATTTCTTATTTACATGATTTTTTAAAGTGTCTTAAGAAGGAAGAACTGATCAACTGTGACAGATACCTTTAAATTTGACAACTTTAAGTCATTGGTGACCATGATAAGAGCAGTTTTTGAGAAGTAGTGGGGGAGGAGGCTGACAGGAGGAGGTTCAAGAAGAATGAAAGGTGAGTAACCAAAAACATAGAATAGAGATAAATAGTTGTTTTTCCAAGAGGATCAGAGTAGTAGCTAGAGGAGCACGTGGGTCAAGGGAGGATTCATTTTTAATGGCAGATTTTATGGTTCATTTGTATGTTGATGGGAATTATGCAGTAAGAGGGGAAATTGGAGGCACTGGAAGAGAGAAGTCCTGAAGTAGCAGAGAGAAGAGGGAACTAATGATGAGGTAGAGGAATTGGCTTTAGATAGAATAAGGAAGGACAGATCACCCATGGTTATTGGAGGTTAAGGCAACGAAAAGAAGTATTAGCTTTACTAATGGAACAGGTTGAATTCTCTCCTATTGCTTTTATTTTCCAGTGGAATGAAAAGCAAAGTTGAGACTAAGGAATGGGGAGGTGATGTTGGAGGTTTTAGAAGAGAGCAGAAGGTGTGAACCAGTTGCCTGGGAGAGGTTTTTATTATCTGTCTTCCTTGTGAGATGTTTATTGCAGAAGCCCCCTATAAAAATCAGGTAACTCTGTGTCATGGCCACAGGTCATGATGGAGAGGTGAGTCTTTGTTCTAAATTTGGTTAACCCCATCTTCCCTAAGGCTTCAACCTTCTGTATAGGCCTAGGAGTGAAAACCTCACACAAGATGGGTGAATACTGATTCATTCCATGGGAATTTTGGACCTGGAAATGAGAGAGCCAATCTCTCTTGAAAAGTTGGATTTGTGGAAACATAAATTCTTATTTATGCCATGGGAAAATGAGAAGCATGTCTTTGGGGGGAAAGAATAAATTAGATGTGCATAAGTAACAAAGTGAGAGAATCCTGAGAGCATTAACCTTAATTCCAGACATTCCTGAATTCTAGACCTTGGGTGGCAAGAGAATCCTTAATACAGTCCCATGACCCTTTTTGCCTAACAAAGCTTAAATTCAGTTTCTATTACATGCAGCTGCAAAGTTCCGAAATAATCCACCCCCAACTACAGCTGGCCTTGTGAACAGGCAGAATAGGCACTAACAGCAGGATGTGAGGAATTCAGGAAAGTGAACCTTCATGAAAAAAATCCTCTTCCCTGATTCACCAGCTGTGGCTCATGAAATTCCACAGTGAGGCTGAAAGGGAATCACCCTTCACAGAGTATCTTCTAAAATTCTAATCCTAAACTAGCTGTCTTAAAAATATTCTCATTTAAGTGGTCCTTTAGCACTGGAGAAAAGCTTATTCCAGAATCCATAGAAGAAATATCTCCTCCCAAAATATATACATATATGTCCAAAATATTATTGAATACACTTTGCTCCAGCATTAGGTGGAAGTAACATTAATTAAAAATATCATATTTAGAAATCTTAAAATTAAAATTTAATGACTGAAAATAAATCAGTGAGGCAAGAAAATGTAAATACTTGATTGGAGACCACAACATTAGAAATCAGACCAGGGACAGAAGATAGAGGCTATGGAATTAGCTGGAAGTCACAAAAAGTACAACAGACAGAAAGAAATTAGACATAAAAGAAAAGGCTGGAAAGCTGTATGCAGCTGTTGAAAGAAATGTGTTCTGGCATAAAAAATGGAAATGGGTTCATGGCAATGCCCATTAAGGAATCAGTTATCACTTAATATGTCAGATGGGCATTAGTAACTGGATTATAAGGTCTGTAGAGATTACACAGAAAATAACAAATGTCCTTGGTATCAGAAATTCAAAAAGGGAAGATCTGCCTGGATTCAGAATAACAGGCACTGTAGAAGAAGAATGTGACATGGAAAATAATTGTCTGAAAAAGCCAACTTCTTATTCCATAGACAGCTTTTTATTCTAACTGGAGTAAATACAGGATGTTGTGCTTATTATAATTTAACAATTCAGAGAGCTATCTAAAGCATGTTTATATAATATGTATGCAACATATGCATTCAATATCTCTCTGATAAATATAAATAAATATATAAAATGTTCTGCCAAACATGTTATTAAAAACGGATTATGGGGCAGATTCAAGGTCAGGGTGACAAGACTGCCATTTGAAGTGGAAAATCCTTAGCAGTAGTGAAAAGGATCAATAGTAAGTGGTATGAGTTCTTTATATATGTTGAAAATTAACCCCTTATTAGATGTATCATTGGCGAATATGTTCTCCCATATAGTTGGATCCATTTTCATTTTGTTGATGGTTTCTTTTGCTGTGGGACCTGGAGAGTATCATGCTAAGTGAAATAATCAAGTCAGAGAAAGATAACTATCCCATGATCTCACTTATATGTGGAATCTAATGAACATAATAAACTAACAAACAAAATATATCCAGAGACATGGAAGCATAAAACAGACCAATGAATCTCAGAGGGAAAGGGGGAGGAAGGGCAAGCAAAGATTAACCAAAGAACCTACATGCATATACGCATAACTCATAGACACAGACAGTATTGTGATGAAGGCCTGGGAAGGGGTGGCGGCAGGGTGGAGGGAGTCATTAGGGGGACAAAGGGGGACATCTGTAATACTTTTAACAATAACAATAAGCTTTGAAAAAAGCACTTGCACAGACTCCTAACAACATCTGAATACAGATATCAATAGCTAATATAAAGGAGTTCACTATGAAGAGAATTAACTAATTCAAGAATCTCAACAGCACAAAACTAAATTATTCAGTAAAAATTGAAGGGATGGCAAAATTGTAAATATAATGCTTTACAATTAAAGTTTTATGATCTAGTTATCCATGCACCACATAGATGATTACAATAAAGATACCCCAAAATCCCATTCATTACAAGTTCACCAAAAAAATGACTCTGGAGGAAAAAATAGTAGAATTCTGAAAGAGGTAGTTACAGGCAGAGAGTATCCAGTTGAGGGTGTCCTTGTACGTTTTCATCAAAAATATCGATACACAACAAAGATGGTGGCATAGGTAAATGCCTGTACTCATCGCCTCCCACAACCACATCAAGATTACAACTAAAACACGGAACAACCATCATCCAGAACCACTGGAAAGCTGGCTGAATGGAAGTTTTCATTACGGTTGTAAAGTTACTCAAGAATCTTCTAGAAACCTCAAAAAAAATGGAAAAAGACCAGTCAGAAATTAAGCATACACTGACTGGAATAAAGAATAGTATACAGGCTCTGGCTCTTTATAGAAAAAGTCTGCTGACCTCTGACCTCAGAGAAGAAATTGAGGGAAGAGGCAAGAATAAGAGAGATACCTGGGAGGAATGATTTAGAAAATATCAAGTGAGGTGTTTTCGCGTAGTAAGATGAAGACGGGTACACATGGAGACTAGGCAAAGAAATAATAATCTTAAATCAAGTTCAGTGTTAGTAAACCTGGGTGAAGGGCATACCTGCTACTTAATGCTAAATGATGAAACTAAGAAGGTTCATTAATTCCCCCCCCCCCAGATCTTAAAGTAAAATGTGCCATCTTAGGAAATGTAGTTAAAGAAAGAACATATAATTAAGAGATAGCTTCTTGCATGAACTGAAGGCAACAATAATTGGATTTAATTTGTTATGGTTGCTGATTTATATGACTATTACAGAAATGTCTTTGAAACTAAAAAGAATATTTTTATATAAGTGTAATTATGTGACATTTTTACTTCATTGCTCACTAAAAAAACTGATAGAATAAAATATAAGAAGTAAAGCCTTTTTAATAAAAAACTAGAGATCAATTATTTAAGAATTTTAAATCAGTATATATAAGATTGATGTTGGGCTAGGTCTTTATCTGAACACCCTCTTTTAAAAAGGAGATTTTATTTCCTTCTAGTTTCATATTATAATCTTTTTAAAATTTCACTTGGTTAAGATAAGGATATATTTCATTTTTTGAGGTAGTTTTATTCATCATGTAATTACTGCATTTTATTGTGAAACACTGGTGAAAATTTTGACTAAAAGGTTTAAAAATATGTACATTGATTTAATGCTGTGAATCACACTAAAGATTAATTTGATAAAGAATTAATGTCTTTATAAAGTTTCCTATTGTCTCCCAAACTCCAGTCTTCCATGATACTTAATAAAGAAAATGTGTCACCTTTTCTTGATAAATAAATGAAGAATATACAGGGATTCAACAGTAGATTAGAGGATTCTGAGAATCAAATCAATAATTTGAAATATGAAGAAGCAAAAAACACCCAACCAGAAGAGCAAAAAGAAAAAAGAATCCAAATATATGAAGATAGTATAAGAAGCCTCTGGGACAACTTCAAGCAAACCAACATTCGCAGTATGGGGAGTGCCAGAAGAAAAGCGAGAGCAAGATACTAAAAACCTATTTGAAGAACTAATGACAGAAAACTTCCCCTACCTGATGAAAAAAAATAGACTTATAAGTCTAGGAAGCACAGAGAGTCCCAAATAAGAGGAACCCAAAGAAAATCACACCAAGACACATCATAATCAAAATGCCAAGACACATCATAATAAAAATAACACATCATAATTAAAAAGACAAAGAGAGAATCTTAAAAGTAGCAAGAGAAAAGCAGTTAGTTAACTACAAGGGAATGCCCATTTGACTGTCAGCTGATTTCTCAACAGAAACTATGCAGGCCAGAAGGGAGTGGCAAGAAATATTCAAAGTGATGAATAGCAAGGACCTACAACCAAGATTACTCTACCCAGCAAAACTATCATGTAGAATTGAAGGTCAGATAAAGAGTGTCACAGGCAAGAAAAAGCTAAAGGAGTTCATCACCACGAAACCAGTATTATATGAAATGTTAAAGGGTATTCTTTAAGAAGAGGAAGAAGAAGAAAAGAAAAAGATAAAAAAATATGAACAACAAAATGACAGCCAATACATTTTCTATCAACAATTGATTATAAAAATAAATAAATAAGAAATTTAATGATCAGAATACACTAGAGAATAAAATAGAATCAGAGGCATGGAAATGGAACAGACTGACGATTATCAGTGCGGGGTGTACAGGAGACAGCCGATCAGTGATTCTCATCATTGAGATTTCTTTCCCTCCCTCTCCCTTCCTCTATGAAACAAATAAAAATATATATGTTTTAAAGTATTGACAGCGGAGAACAACAGATCTTCATCCAAAAAGATGAGAAAGTGCAAGGCTAGCTAGTTAGACACAGGTGCGGCAGAGCTTTGAACTTACTGAACTAAATTCAGGGACTGTTTTAAACAGAAAAAAAAATGTTTATTAAACAATAATAACAGAGGCATTGATTAAATAGCAAAGTGAAATAGATTTCATTGAAGTCAGTAAGAATTCAAGGGGGCGCTCACCCCAGTCCAGCTCTAACACCTTCTTCCCTGAGACAAGGCATTTCTCAGAAATGGAAGATGTCAGCTGACTAGAGAGTGGTCCAGAAACTCAAGGGAGTCTTTCCCAGGGAGGTTAAGGAAAGGTGGAGAGACAGAAAACTCAGTGTAGGACAAAAGGTAAGAGATGAACCCTGCAGAAATATAGCGAGAATGGGATTCAACTTACCAACAGAGCTGAGGGCCTCAGGGCACAGTTGGGTTAGTAGGTTCATGGGTCATCAGCCGCCCGGCCCAGTGAGTAAGAGACCCAGAAAGCCAGGTTAGTTCAGGCCTAAAGGACCCTTTGATTAGCAACATGGGACCTTAGCTTAACCTGGACCACCAGTGACTCTGAATCCTAAATTTCAACACTAAGTCATTTTAACACAGATGCCAAATGAAACTAAATAAAATGGGGTGCCTGCCCAACAGAGCAGAAATGAAGAGCCTGCTCTACCTTCAGTGCATGACCTTCAGGGAAGAAAACAGCCTTCAGGACACAGGAGGCAGCAGCTCCTCGGGCATTAAAAAGATTAAGGGAAATGCTCCTGGACTGGAGCAGAGAGGAAATTATTTGCCTGTCTCAGAGAGGACATTTCTGTTGTTATTGCCCCTATAAACTATCTTCACCTCAGTTCCGAATCGGGCCGGGCTGATGGGATTCGTTGAGGTGATATATCAAATTAGTCTAGCTGAGGAAACTCCAGAGGGAGGTCTGGAGCCAAGGAGTGCCCTGAAATTTATCTAAGTGACAGGACACTTAGAGGAGCAAATGGAGCTCCTAACTTGCCACTGTCGACATCGCAGCCAAGAATGATGCTAATAAAAGAGAGCCTGTGCCTTTATTTCCAGGGAAGAAGGGAAGATTTGAAAAGTAAACCAATGACCACCTAAAGCAGTGGTTCTCAACCTTCTGGCCCTTTCAATATAGTTCCTCATGTTGTGACCCAACCATAAAATTATTTTCGTTGCTACTTCATAATTGTAATGTTGCTACTGTTATGAAACGTAATGTAAATATCTGATATGCAGGATGGTCTTAGGTGACCCCATGTGAAAGGGTCTTTCGACCGCCAAGGAGTCACGACCCACAGGTTGAGAACCACTGACATAAGTCTTTATTACCAGCTTTGACTTGAGTGAAAATCAGACGTTCAGAGATATCCAGCAACGTTAGGAGAAGACACGAGGGCTGTCATGCTGCACACTGGCACCATCCATTGGATCAAGAATGATCAAGATCACACAAATATTACAAAGTGAATTAATTGTCCACTTTAAGGGAAAGGGAATGGGGAGGTATTCAGCAGCCAAGTGAACACCGAGGAGCCACAAGGGCCCTGAGGAATCCTCTTCCGGCCTATGCAGCTATCCTATGGATTGGGCTTCCAGTGTCCAGAACAGTGAGGAAATAAGTGTCTGTTGTTGAAGCCACCCAGTCTGTGGTGAACGAATGCAGCTACCCTGCCTGAAGTGAGGCAGGACAACTTGTGAGGGAGAGTGCAGGCTTAGAGAAACCCAGCTCTACCAGGAGGAAGCACTCATGGAGGAGGTGATATGGAGAGGAGTCTTGAAGGATGAGAGAGAATGTGGCAAATCTGATCTCCCTGATATAAAAGAACACGTTAATGAAAGCTAGTTCCAAAAAGACATGATTAGAATGGCATGGCTGCCTGTTACATTAGAACTGTCCTGAGGAACTTTGAATCAGTGAGGATCATGCCTATGTCAGCTTGCAATTGGTGGGAGCACCTGGCTGATAAACTGGGTCACGTAGGAATGCTGGTTCAATGTCTCACTGAGTCATTCATGAGAATGAGCATGGCCTGCATGGGCCAAACTGGTAGTTGATTCAGATCCCAGCCCTGCCAAGTCCCAAGTGGCTGTGTTTCAGTTTTCAGGCCTTTCTGAGCCTCAGGTACCTGTCTAAAATAGAGATGTCACAAGAGTTGATTTCTAACACTGCTGCCACCTCTGATGCTCCATGAAAGACAGTTGGGTCACTTCCAAGATTTTTGGTCAATCTTTGGAGTAGATTCTGCTGAAAGAAATAAATGAAAGGCAAGATCAGCAGTAACCTGACAAATCTCATTTGTGTCAAAAGTCAAATTTGAAACTTGGGTATCTCATCTCTGCCTAAGCACTTCCAAATGCTTCCTGCTTAGTTCTTGCTGAAATATCTTTTCTTCTCAGCCATGATGCTCTGACGAAGATGAAATACCAAAGAAGACGTCTACCTTTAAACATTTGGTAGTGAAGGTCGCTTGATTTTAGAACCAGAACCCAGTTCTTTCACTTGCTGTCATTCAGCTTCTCTGGACCTCCGTTTTCTTCATCTAATAAACAAGAATAATGAAGGCCCCAGCTGGGGAGCTCAGTTGTTTAGAGCATCATCCTCATATGCCAAGGTTGCAGGTTCAATCCCTGGTCAGGGCACATACAAGAATTAACCAATGAATACATAAATAAGTGGACAACAAATGGAAGTCTCTCGCTCATTCACTCTCTCTCTCAAAAAAACAAACAAACCCCAAAACAATAAATAAATAAAATAGGAAAAATGTTAACTCTTTTACTTATGAAAGAGGAAGGACTTGAATACCTAGGTTAAGCAGTATTATAATACTAGAGGCCCGGTGCATGAAATTCATACATGGGGGTGGGGGGTCCCTCAGCCCAGCTTGCACCCTCTCCAATCCAGGACCCCTCAGGGGATGTCCAACTACTGGTTTAGGCCAGATGCCTGCGGGATGGGGTCTAAACCGGCAGTCAGACATCCCTCTTGCAATCTGGGACCATTGGCTCCTAACCACTTGCCTGCCTATGCTTGATCACCACCTAACCGCTCCCCTGTCAGCTGATGGCTCCCAACTGCCCTCCCCTGCCCGCCTCCTGACCCCCAACTGCCCTCCCCTGCCAGCCTCATGGCCCCCAACTGCCCTCCCCTGCTGGCTTGATCAACCCTGACCGCCTCTGCCTCGGTTCCCACCACCATGGCTTTGTCCAGAAGGAAGTCGGATGGTAGGAAGATGTCTGGTCTCCCGGTCTAATTAGCATATTACCCTTTTATTATTATAGACCCCTAGTGGATACTCAAGAATAAGAGGAGTTTTTCTTTTACTTTCTTGATGGGATATAGCACAATTAATTATGAGTTGACTTGCTCTGATAGAGATTAAATATTTTCTTTAAATATTCACTTTTAAAATTTATAAATGACTTATTGTTTGCTGTAACAAAACAATATATATACTCCATACAAATACAAAAGGTT
>NW_006286972.1:1392368-1426294 GCF_000327345.1 Myotis davidii | reverse complement strand
GGGGGGGGGGGGGAGAATGTAGCAAGCAGAGAAGGATAAAAGGGGATTCCCTACTGCAGAGATTCTTAAAGTGTGGTCCCTGGAACAGCAGCATCTACCTCACCTGGGAACTTGTTAGAAATGCAAACTCTCAGGCCCCTTCTCACACCTGCTGAATCAGAAACTCTTGGGTTGGGCCCAACCATCCAGGTTTAACAAGCCCCCATGCGATGTTGATATAGGCTAGAGTTTGAGAATCACAGGCCCACGGGGGTGAGGAAGCTCAAAAGTGCAACCATAAATGCACTTTTACTTACCAGTGTGGCTTCGAAGCTCTAGAGTGACTACAGAGGTTCAAAGGGAGAAAAAGGCATTGAGTTGGGTCTTGAAAGAGGTGGAAAGGTGGTGGGTGGAAGGAGGAGGACAGATCATCGGAGATACAGAAATAACATGGGTGGAGGCTTCTGCCTGACTTAATCCTTAGCTGGGGACTTAACATCCAAGCATTGATGTGCTCCAATGCCAAAATGACCTTAAAAATAAGATGCTTAAGACCAAAGGCACATTATTCTGGATTTTCTACCACAACAATGACTTAATGAAGAACTTTCTCAACATTAATCTGAAATGGTGAAAAACACTTAAAATAGTCCATCCGGAAAAATTATCAGTCAGACAATTATGGTCAGAGATATTTTAGAGCCAAATTGAAAAGGATGTAAAAGTTGCATTCATCGCCCAGAAGGCATCCCTTGTGTTGAATATGAGAATGCAGCCTCAGCTCCAGGCTTTTAGTGGAATTAAGTCACTCCACACCTCGCCAAACTGTTTGGACTGGAGCCCACCTCGTGGAAAAGGATGGCTACAACACTTACCTGCCAGTGCCTTACAAGAGGGGCACATAATGCAGAGGCTAAAAAGGAACAAAACCATGATCACTGCAAGGAAAAGACAATCATGCCACTTTGAACTTCATGAAATGCAGTGTTAGCAAACTGACTCGTTCAGATCTAAGCTTGGAACGTTTTAACCAGTCTCTCGTTCATGCGGAGTTGGGTTTTGTTTTTACAGAATTGATGGGGTTGATTTGGCTTTTTCATGCCACATGAACGCACCTGGCCAATTTTCATCCTCTCTACCCCTTTGACAGGGAAAAGTTTGTGTTCTAAACACCATCCTCCCACTCAGCTTATTTGCTTGGAACTTGGACTTCTGTGTCGACCGTGTGGGACTATTCCATCTCCTCCCTTTCTCCATAACTTATTCAGATGTTATCATTTAGGCTTTGGCTTGTTTAGATCCCTTTAGAGGACAAACTAGTTTCTTCATGTTCCGTTAGCTGCACCCTGAGAAGTTATCTATCCACATATTTGGTGCAAAAGACAATAGCAAATTGCTCTAAAGCTGAAATACTACTAGTTCTTCTGTAGACACAGAGGGAAAGATTATGTGCAGGGCTGGGCTATGTGCATTTCACATTTTTAGTTCCCATAAAAAACTTGACTTCTTCAAATCAGATACAGATTTGACAAAACCATTTATTCAGCAAGGGTTGACTTGCCCTTCTTCAACAATGGCATGAAATGTCTGGCTTCGAGGAAATAGAGCATTTGCTTTCCTCACCGGTCTATGAATAAATGCAATCCTTCCCTCTTTCCTATTCTGACCTATACAATAAAGCTGACTTTCTGTGCTACAGTATTTTAGTGTGGTTTGTGTCTTCCAAAAGATGGAATTTGAAAAATAAAAATTTAAAAGAAGCCTTGTATAAACCATATTGTTGTTTTAATCAGCACTTCTATTTGCTCTCTCTTTTTTTATTTGCCAGGTTTCCTTATGATTGTCTCATAATAACTGTCTAGATCTTGTTCTCAACTGTGATGGATTTTAGGGCAGTTGGCACAAATGATACTAGGAAAAAAATAAATTAACAACACCGTGCTTTAAAGTATCACAGTTTAAAAAGTCATGAATAGAAAAATCATGGACTGCTTACAAACCAGCAAAGATAGTCTGCTATCTATTCATTTTCTTCAGGGTTATACAGCATGCGATTAGAAAGTTCTTATCCACCTTGCTTTCAAATGTATAATAAATAATGCCTTACATCAGTACATATTCTTCTTTGTTCCTATTTAACTTTTTGTCTCATCCTAGTTGCAAAAGTTTTGTAGGAATCTTGATTTGGGGTTGTTACAATCCATATATATAAAAGGCTAAGTGACCATCCAACTGTCCAATGGTCCGGTACATATGACATGCACTGACCACCAGGAAGCAGACGTTCAACACAGGAGCTGCCAAGCTGTGGTGATTTGGCAGCAGCGGTTCTCGAGTGACACACCCCCAAACCAGAGAGGAGGGAGCCCGATTCCTCATGGGGTTGCACAATTCCACCTTCAGCTGTGGGTTATGTTGCTGCTAGGGCACTGTTGGCCCAGAATCTGGTTTACTGCACTTGCATTTGCATTCTTCTAATTAATTTCCTTTCAATGTACACAAATTTGTGCACTGGGCCTCTAGTATAATTATAATTGTACTGGGGACTGGTCTGACTTCATTTGTGACTTGAGGAACTGCCATAATGTTCAAAGCCATAGCTAATTGAGGTTTTACATGAAGCAACACAATAACGATAGTGACAACAAATAATATCAGAAACAACTCTCTCAGCCTGATATTTAATCAGTAGAGAGTGGCATAGCCATAATGAAATCAGTCTATGCGAGGGATGGGCAACCCCTGGCACGCAAGCCAAACACGGCATGGCAGTAACTTTTGCTGGCACACGAAACCCTCTCTTATAATCTTCCATTTACAATTGTGAATCTTTGTTCTCAGTGATGAATTTTGTTAAGGCTCGTAATAGGAGTAGCCCGATGGATGAAAGTAGTAGCTCGTGCATATTTCTGAAGGTCACGAAATATAAACCTGATTTAAAATCTCTGTCATCAGTGATGCAGCAGCAAAAGTCCCACTGATAATATCAAACAAAGTCATAAAGTTTTCTGTCGGACTATCAGTGTACATGTATACATTAAAAAATAAATGAAATAAATGTATTTTTCATCATCATATACTGTGTTTTTGTCACTTGAATGAATTTAATTACTTCTTCAAGGTTCTTCACATACATACACCTTAAGAGATATAAAGTAAGCGTAACATGTTCTCAAAAAATTAGGGTTGGCCTGCAGAAGAATTTTGAGTCAGAGATTTTGCTGGTTTTGGCACACTCTCACAAAAGGTTGTCCACCTCTGGTCTATGCCCAGGTATATTCATGACTGGAAGGATTCTGCCTACAAGCTTATAGGTATCTAGTAGATGTTTTGCCCCACCCAGATCTCCTTTACTGGGCCGGTGCACCCATCCTCCAGCTGCTGGTGTTGGTTTTTGGTGGCTCACAGATATACCCTCTTCTGGATAATTGCTGTCAGCCAAGGAGATCCCCCCTTGCCTGCAGATGCCTGGGAGGTATGCTTCTGCCACCACCAGCATAGCCTTCTCCTAAGGACTGTTTTATCCTTGCAGAGCAATTTCCTGGTATCACCCATCCTCCAGAGTTCCCTGTGGAGTCAGGTTGAGCTAGACAACCAAACCTCGGTTTAGATTCTTCCCCTGCACTGTCCTGCTACCTTCTTGTCCTTGAGATTTCTTCTGAAAGTACTCCCTTAAAGAATCCTTGTATCACTCTCCAATCCTAAAGAACCAAAGGCACTTTTACTTTTGAGAGGAAAAAAATGAAGATATTTTTCCTTTCTAAATATAAGTGGCAAAAAAATTATATGGACAATTTTTAGACCTTTTATTAAACAAAGTTGAGGGACATTAATAATGTTCAACATTGATTTTCTACAAATTATACCATTAGGGATCTAAAATAGATTGCAGTTCTATTTTTATTTTTTGTTACAATACTCTTGTTGTTGTTGTTGTTGAACTTTCACCACTGAAATTCATGTTTTCCCTATTACTGTTCATTCTGCACATATATCGATAAGAAGGAACATGTTAATACTTTGTAAACTACACCTAGCCACCTCCACTGATAGAGAGGCATCTGGGTATTTATGGGTTGCCCCTCCAGATCCACTCTTTACCCATTTCCACTCTTCTCTGAGACCCAAGACTTTAACCTTGAGGATCTGTACCAACAGGCTGCCTTGCCCTCTAACTTTGGCTTCCAATTTAGCCAGTAGAGGACATTTGCCAAAAATTTGAAAATTGGTGAACAGTGAGGAAAGCATTTTTATTCCAGTAACAACCTCCCTGCCAGGTTATCACAAATTGGCTCTGACCCTCTACCCAAGGCTATAATTTATATTGGACAGCCCTCTCCAACCATCAACTAACTGCTTCCCATAGTAGCCCCCTCAGAACTCCCACTTTCCCTGGCTCTGGGTTACTGCACTTAGGATATCCTAAGTTGACTAACATTGGAAATGAAAATATTTCCTACTTGGGGAAAAATGCAACTCACTAAAAAATATTTAAGTAATTTCTATGGTATATGGTCACTTAGTAACTCTTATACTCATTACTACTGCTCATTGATATGAAGGTTATAGTCACTCAACCATTTCTTTATTCATTTATTCCATATATGGCCAGTTATTGAAGACAACTCAGACTGATACCCTGCGAGCCATGATAACTATGTAAGGCACAGAACTATAGTGTCATACACTGCCTCATAAATTTCTCCCTGTGAAAACTTACCAGGTTATCTTTGAACAATGACTATGAGTGAATTAAAATGCTAAATAATGGAAGGAAAACATTCTGACCTCTGATTGGGACTGAAATGAGAAAATCCGTGGATTAAAGGAATGGAAGTGACTTGTAAGGTGATTTCTCTTTTTTTAATATTTTTTTATTGGTTTCAGAGAGGAAGGGACTGGAAGAGAGACACAGAAACAGCAATGATGAGAGAGAATCATTGATAGGTTGCCTCTTGTACACCCCACACTAGGGATCCAGCCTGCAACCCGGGCATGTGTCCTGCCCAGGAATTGAACCATAATCTCCTGGCTCGTAGGTCAACACTCAACCACTGAGCCATACTAGCCAGGCAGGTGAGTTATCTTACAATAAGCAACTGAAATACCTCTCTGGAGAGGGGTAATGGATGAAGAAAGTGATCGACTCTGTAGGTAAAGTCTGTGCCCTAGAAGATGCCTGGTGGCTCAGTGGATAGTCTTGAAGCTGTGCTGAAACTTGGGGTGAAAAAAAAGCTGTAAGTCCCAAATGCTTTGGAAACAATTTCTCAGTCTGTCCTACCTAAGGGGAACGTCATTCAACAGTGACTAAACAGTCAGTTTCGTGAGTCCGTCAAATAAGCTGTTTGTTATTCTGAAGACAGAAAAAAACAACTGTGTGATTGAATTTTTCAAGGTAGTCATTGTAGAGAGAATCTAAATTTTGCAGATGATTGCCTTTAGAATAACACTGATGTTTAATCTCCGAGTTGTTCTTTCTGCTACAAACATCTTGAAAGAGAGGAAATAAATGCTGCACAGTAAAATAAAAAGTCTTCAGGGCACAGCCCAGTTTAGGATACACTTACAAAATCTCTCTGAACTTTTCCTCACATTCCATATTGCTGAATCATACCTAAATATTTTAAGTGTATTTATTTAAAATGAAAGGAGCTGAGAATACGTTCATATAATCAAGAAAATGTACTGAACTTAACAAAAGTAGAAAGGATGGCCTTCATCCTTAACCCCAGCACCTGGCCCAGTTCCCGGCACTTCTGGCAAGTTATGCAGATTGCTGAATGACTAAAAGGAGCAGAGGCTATTTGTAGATGATAATAATCCCACCAAAGGGGATGAAGGGATCTTTGATAAAGATATTGACTAATATGGTAAATATTTAGGAGCTGGCGGGGCCTTATAGTGTAAATTTACTTGAAATCATATTATTTGGAGATCTGTAAGCCCATAGAAAATATAAAGAGTGGCTTATATTTTTGGTAAAATATAGTCATTTCTAGCATATGCTCATATTCCTCATGCCAGCTATGTGCAGTCTGAGGACATGATGGAAAATGAGAAGCTCTAGGTGAAAATTTATCTTCAAGAAAAGCATTCCCTTGGTTAAACATTGGAATGTGGGACACCGTTGGTTGGCTCTGTTAAATACAAGAGTTCCTCCACAGGGGAAGAAATTTGGGGATGAAGTAGATTGTCAACACAGGGCCACTGAGGACCTTGAGAGCTCGGTGTGCCGTTAACCTTCCTATTTCCAAACCTAGGTCAGTGTTTGGTCTATAGTGGACTCAGAGTACGTAAACACTGGTTGTAAACATTTGTGGTGTGAATCAGTGCATTTTGATTTTTAGCAAAGAGTAACGTTCACTGCGCCTCTCTAGGCGATGAAAGTGTCAAAACAATAGAATGAACTCACTTGGCAGGGTAAGAAAGACACATTATGTGCACCATTTGACGTGAAGTAACTTTCCAGGAGATAAAACATAAGTGTGATGTTATTTATTTTCCTGGAAAACTAACAGCTGCCATTGACATTCAAGCCAAAAGATTTGGTTCTTTATGTATAATAGTTAAGGGTCATCCGTGGTTGCAATGACTTTAGTCCACACTAAGGGGGAGAAATATCCCATTTTTATTTCCTTAAATTAACTTAGTTCAACTATGACCCATCCTGTTGGGATTCCCACTCCATACACACACACACACACACACATACAGACATACTCTTGTATAAGGCAAAGATAAAGATAAAACAAAGTCACAGCCTTTGGAAAGGTACTAAGATCCTTCAATTTTCACTCTACTTCTAAATACACTTATTATTGTCTCTTTGTGTCCCTGGGTCTCTCTTAGGGCAGAGAGATTTGGGTAAGTCTGGAAAAACATCGCCATTCCTTCTGAGGGCACCTCACTCTCCCTGTTGCTACCAGATAGCAGGGTTCAGGTCTCTAACACAAGTGGCCTGTGGTCCTTTCTCCCCTTTTTCCTCCAACTTAGATCTTTCCGGGCTTTCAGATCCCCTCTCTCATTCCTCATCAACCCTGAGACTCCACCTCTTCTAAAGGGCTGACATTTTTATATAAAACAAAAAAAGAAGCTTTGGATTTAATACTACTTATGCTTTTTGCCAGGCTGACATCCTTGCAGCAAGGAATTTCAAAGCCTGGATTCCTCCTTGAACTAGAGCATTGAAAAAGCAGAAGTAGAATAAGTCCAATTGCATGTCTTCAATTGCCTGCTGCAGAAAATCAAAGTGGATGTCTGTCACACCAAAATGGGCTAAATATACAGGTCCATAAAAGATGGATTTAAAAACCCTCCTGCAAGCAGTGCTTATTAATTCATCGTGGTAATTTTGGAAGAATCACTTTAATTCTACATTTTTACTCATCTCATCTGAAATTCGAGTAGTCTATCGAGTGGAGGGTGTGTGTGGGATTGCACTCTGTGATTTGTGCGTGTATCTGTGTTTCCCTGTAAACTCTGAGCTTGAAGTATAATTTCTCTCCCAGAAGCTTAGCTGTTTCGGGAAATAAATTTAGAATCAGGTGGGGTGTCTGTTAAATAAAATCACAGAAAGCCTCGAAAACAACTTTTTCTAATATCAGACTCTACCTCACAGTGTTACTTTGAGCTTGACTCAGCCTCTCCATACATATTTTTCACATGTGGAATATTTTATTTTAAAGACAAAGAAAATTTCTCTGTGAAAAAATACTCATGAAATCTTTTTCTTCCTGAGGTATTGTTCTAAAGCAATTTTTTAAACTAATACTGGCCCTGGCTGGGTTGTTCAGTTAGTTGGAATATCTTCCCATACACCAAAACGTTTCGGGTTTGATTTGTTTGGGTTCGATCCTGGGTTGGGGCGCATACGGGAAGCAACTGATCTATATTTCTCTCTCACATCGATGTTTTTCTCTCTCTTCCGCCATCTTTGAGGGTTTGGCAGTCAATTAGCATATTCCTTCCTTATTGGCTGTGGGTGTTGCCATCTTTGAGGGTGAGGCAGTCAATTAGCATATTCCCTCCTTCTCTCTCTCTCTCTCTCCTTTCCCCTCTCTCTAAAAATAAAAATATATCCTTGGATGAAAATTTTTAAAATATTTTTAACTAATACTGAATTATTTATTCTTTTTACAAAATCACTAAGATTACTCTGCCTGAAAAAAAAAGAATATTTGTAGAGATAGTAAGAAAAGTGGATAGATAAATGCATTTTACATTAGGAAAGAGCAATAAATATTCAAGACACACAGGCATATCATTGAACTACACTATGTGAAATATATTTTCCTAAAGTTTTGACCACCTACTGTTTCTTGAGGGAAAAAAGACGCAAGTTATACAGTCACTAAATAGCCAATTAGATACATGTTTTCAAGGACAATTACACATATTGCCCAAATAAACGTATGTATGTTTTCATGTATTTACCAAATGTTTCCAAAATGCTTTGGAACCCAAACACTAAGAATTAGCACTATTCTCGAATATATCAAGGATGCTACAGTTCCAAGTAGTAATCTGAATCACCAGGCCATTACTGCATCCCTGGCTGGGCTCAACATCTGTTCTGAATATGTATTTACTAGTGAACACTTTACAAATTTAGAGTTATAGACCAAGGAATAAAATAGAACCAGAGTCATGAATACAGGAAACAGACTGACAACTGTCAGAAGGGAGTGGGGAGGGGGGACTGCATGAAAAAAAGGGGAAGGGATTAGCCAAAGAACATATGTGCATGACACATAGACACAGACAACAGTGTGGTCATATCCAGAGGGACCTGGAGTGAGGGCGGGGTGGAGGCAGGCAATGATGGATGGGGAAATGGGGACATCTATAATAGTGTCAGCAATAAAAAATTTTAAAAAAAGACTTGAGAGATACATCTGAAAGGACCAGATCAACTTGCCCTGTGTTTTGATGTTCCTGTGTTAAATGTGACCTTTTAATCAATTCCATTGAATCTATACTTTTTCCTTAAAATTCCTCTCTGCCATTGAAGAGAAAGGGAATGGAGGATTCTTTTTAATGACTTGTTTAATTTTATTAACAAATGTGGTTTGATAAAGGGTAAAGAGCCTTCACCGGTGAGAAGGGTCTCAGATACGGGCCCTTTCCTTGGCTCTATAAACTTTACTGCTGCTTCTGAAATGGACTCCCAATCTGCTACTGGCAAATCTATTTCACTGGGTGACTCATAGAAATGGTTGTCTTGAGGGCTTGTAATTAGCTGGTATGACTCATTATTAAAATATGAAATCCTTGTGTACCATTAGAATGATCCCCAAATGTTCTCCCCCATCACCCCTGCACCACGTCTGAGTCCTCCCCACCTCCCCATGGTCCAGCAAATACTCCAGCTTTATGACTATTCTAATTGTATGGTGGCCATTTCATTTAGTTGTTAAATATTTTTTGACATTACCCAGGTTCTCTTAAAGATACTTGTTCTGTGCTTGGGGACATAAAACCAGATTAATAGTAAGGTTACCAGAATATACTTCAATGAATAAGTTGTTTTCCATTGTTAAGTGAACCTTTTTATTCAAGCAGTGCATTATCTTGGAGGGTTTACTAATTCTATCAAGCAGGGAAGACAAGAGTTAGAAATTTGATCCTATACCCAATGCTCCTCCACCCCTAGGTTCCCACAAGAACCCACAGAGTTAGTCCTCTCTGCTCTATTATTCATTGTGTGTATCTTCTTCCCATCCATCCCCCGTTTACCTCACACTCAAGTTGGTTTTCCTCACTCAACTTGCCCAACCTGGGACATCCCATGATCACCTTCACACATTTCTCCCATCTCTTTTACATACTCCCTCCGTCCATATGGCTCTATGTTCTCATCCCAGCTTTAGAATTCTGATTCTGGCACGCAAAGGAACCAATTAGCTAAACAGTTCACTGCTGTTGTGATCATTACTGCTATCATGAAACGGAAGGATTTGTATCTAGTAAACTGTGTTTTAACTGTGACACTCTGGGGGCAGGGTCTTCCCCTGTTCTTTGCTAGCAAACCCAATGAACATTCTCAATCAGGGAGTCCTACAGGCTTGGGGAGGGATGCTGACTCATACGAAGCTGGCTGAACCTTGTGGAGCCACCATTACTCATGTTTCCTGCCCATCTGTGCAGTCCTTTCCAGAATGAGCATTTTCCAAAATTGTACTCATACAGCCCAAGAGAAGCAGAGATTTTATACCATTATTTAGTGAATTTAAGAGGCTGTTCACATTGCCTGCCTGCATGGGGCAAGCAAGGAAGAATAAATCAGTCTGCTTTAATTTTTCAGAATAGCTGGAGTGGGTCCCAGATCATCACATTGTTATGGCACTTTTGTTTTGCTTTGGCTCTGGAGTCACTGCCAGGGATATTCTCTAACCCAATTATACTCACCTTCTCTCACATTCTCTTGTGTTCAATAAGGATAACCATTACTCAATGGCATATTACTTTTTAAAAAGGTTTCAAACACCCTGAATATTAGACTCTATTTCTTCTAGCACAATCCATTAGCCACATCTCACCGCCTGATACTTTATAACTTCAAATATTGAAAATCTACACTCTATTGGCTCATTCTAATTCAGCTCAGAATCCATCATGCCAAACAAAATTTGCCTCAGCTTTTGGGTTTTCTGTGAAAGAACCCTAATATGGTGTCTTTATAATCCACAAGGGCATTTATATAGTAAACTATTCCTGTTCTGATATGTAAGAAAAATCATCAGAATATACAGGTTTAGTAAAAATAGCCCAGACCACTGGAAGAAGAAATAGTAGCTAAGAGTGTGGGGTAGAAATGGCAAAGATATTGCTGGTTTTCAGAAATATCAAAGTCATCTGCTACATCAGCAATATTTCTGCCACAAACCAGCTGCTGAGGATAAAGGCTCCATGGGACGGCAGCCCTCGAGATGAGAGAACAAGGCCTTCCCAACAGGGCAAAGCTTGTTTGGGGATCCGGTTGACAGTTAAGGGAAACAGCCAGTGGGGAGCTGCAGGCCACAACAAGGTCTGCGTATGAGAACAAGCATAGATCATACCACTGATGAGGGCTGCTTTGTCCCGGACAAGTCCCAAGAATGCATTAGTCACTCACATGGTATTTATAGAAGTGAGATGCCAAATTACTCACTGGAGCTCCATGTCCACACCTCACCTGGGGATGGAATGGGCATCAATAAATTTGACTCTTCTCTTTTACATATAGTTGTCTTGAGAGAGTATAAGAAAGCAGGCAGAGGAAGCTGGGCATGGTGTGGTAGGGTTTGTCATTGGAATGCTCTGTGCATTGGCGCATCAGCCCACAGGGAGAAGTGGGTTGGGTGACTCAATAGAGTAGGTGGAAAGTGCTCTCCCAGGAAAACATTCTCTTGAGCTATGTATATGCAGAAAACACATCATTCTTGCCACCATTTATTCACTCCTGGCCCCAAATATCCACCCACTTGTCACCAAAAGTTCATTACTTGGGTTTTCTAATGGCCTCTTTCAAAACATCATCATCATTTCCAGGCAGACAGAACATAGTTGGAGAAAAAGTGTAACAAAGACCTGCATTAGATCAGGTGTATCGTTAAGGTCTGATAAAGTGTAAAGATTGTAATTTAATTGTACTTTGGTTTCAACCCTGTAGAATGCTAGAGTTCATATGATCTTGACAATTATAGGTCTAATATTATACATTGTAATAGTAGGTACCTTTAGCCTCTTTCAAATGTAAATATGATAATTAGAAATATCATAGAAAGCCATTACGTGTGTGTGTGTGTGAGTGTGTGTGTGTGAGTGTGTGTGTGTGTGTGTGTGTGTGTGTGTGTAAATGGTCCTCTGGATCTGAATCCAACCACTAGCCTGTACTGTTCTGTTGCGCAGTACGATGGCAATGGTTTTTCAAGAAAATAAGCAAGTGATAATCTCCATGTTAGTTTTTAGTACGTCCTAAAAACTAAAATGACTTTTTCTATGTAAGGACAGCATGGTCCACCCTCCCAATTTGACTTTATTTATATAGGTAATTCTCAGAACACCACAGCAGCCAGTTCCCAAAACAGTCCCTTTGAATAATACATAAAATCACCTTTATTGCATTCTAGTCCAAATGTGAATCTTGCAGAGATTTTTCTTTTTCTTTCATGGCAGTTCATAAATATTCTATTTCCTTTTTAGCTAGACTTGTCTCAAAACAGTCAACATTCGCGAGGTGGTTATTAAGGCTTAATTCTGTTTCTCCATACTAAAGAAATTTATGTACAGACAAAAACAGCTACTCGGATTCATTAAGGACAGCTATAAATCTGTCTCCTGAAACGGTGATTCTGCTGCCTGCAAGTCTTTGCAGTGAGTGTGGTGCTACCCGTGCTGTAGGATGGCTTCAGCCTGCATGTAGACTGCTACTGAGACGTAATGATCTGGTAGACAGAGTGTGAAAAATATTCACGCCCCCATTCTACCCTGAGGTCCCAGGCGACCTTGAGCAAGGCTGGCCTTTTCTGTGCATTTCAGAGTTCCTTTCTAATACAGTGGAAAAATCTGGGCATTGTTTCTCTTTACAGAGATCAGTTTAATATTGCTTTAATTTCTTCCTATTATATACAACCTTCCAGTTATAGTTTTCCTATTTCATATCCCGTATGATAGGACCATCCAATATTCCATGATAGCTGTGTGATTATGTCAGAGAGGCAGAGGATATTTTTGCTTTGGACAGGAACGTGAGTTAGAATGATTAGGCAACTATAAAGGCCTATGAATCTTCTTTCTCATTCATCATTGAAATTGCAGGTATCATGAATTTTATTTTCTACTAGAGGCCCGGTGTATGAAATCTGTGCATGGGGGGGGGTCCCTCAGCCCAGCCTGCACTCTCTCTAATCCAGGACCCCTCAGGGGATGTCTGACTGCCGGGAAACCAGCAGTCAGACATCCCTCTCACAACCCTGGACCGCTGGCTCCTAACCACTCACCTGCCTACCTGCCTGATTTCCCCAAACTGCTCTCCCCTGCTGGCCTGATTGCCCCTAACTTCTCTCTCCTGCTGGCTTGATCACCCCTAACCACCTCTGCCTTGGCCCCGGCCACTGTGGCTTTGTCGGAAGGATGTCTGGAAGATGTCGGGTCTAATTAGCATATTACCCTTTTATTAGTATAGATGAATTAACTTCTTTCTTTCATATCTGCTCCATGCCCCTTTCCCAGTCTTCATTTATATAGTCCACATTGGCTTATAACTTTCCAAACTTCCTAAACAAAGGAAAAGGCTACCTGTGTCTGACTTCTAGTATGTGAGAGGTGATTTACTCATTTAGCAGACATATAATCAATAAAAAAATCAAAGGACTTGCAGATAAAACCGGGACAAAGTTAGAAGAATTTCAAAGAGATACATTTTGGCTCAGTGTAAATCTTTTTTTCCCATGTGGACTTGCGTAGATGTGAGGCATGGAGGCTGGAGAGCACTGCTTTGCCAGAAGAAGAAGACTGTGTGCTGAAAAGGAGGCAAATGAATCACCACAACAAGCCCTGTGCTACTACCCCAGTTACACAGGCTGGGCTGGCAGAGTCACTGTCTTGTCCAATGGGATTGTCAGAACGGGCCTGATAGAAGCAAGAGGTGATACCAGTTGGCCCTGTTCAAATATTGGAGGGAAAGGTTTGACAAGAAAGATCCAAGGATGCAGGCTATGATAGGATGTCAGGTTTCAAGGTTTCAGAACATTATCCCATCCTCAGCAGCACCCTCACTAGTGTCTTGAGAACCACCATGGCCACCTCTCTCAGTAAGAGGGCCAGCCTAGAAATGGGGCATAGGATCAGCCCCAACACACCTGGATTCTGGCAGTGTCTTCATTTTAGAAAGAAACTGGGATTCTGGGCAGTAAAACCAGGCAGACTACTGAGAAAGGAAAAAGAAAAATATAGCCCTTGACATCCAGCCGGAGGTCTTGCATGCTGAGCTAAGCCATGTTGTTATCCTAGTAGACATCGCTGATTTCATAGAATAACAACAGCAGAGACCAGGGTAAAGTGAGAAAAAGTAGTCTACTTCATAATGTTGTCTAAGCACAGATGAAACCAAGGTCACTGTGTCACCCATCAAATACCTACCAATGACAAAAATGAGTGGCTGCTACTTCTTTGTAGCCTGCCCTCTACACAGATAAGATTTATTGATATCCTATCATAGATTTGCCCCTACTTTCTGAGAGCATCTGACCTAAAGTGAACACTCAGTTTCTTAGACTCTCCCCCAACTACTCAACCAAAGCCCAAGTCCTGTAATAGGGTCTTGCTCACACCCTCTCCTGAGACACCGCATGGTTTCCTATGGTCGATGTTCTCCTTCACTGAAGCAAGTAATAGCCAACGTGTCCAGCGGTGTGCCCCTGGTGATATCTGGCTGGAATGCAGTCACAATGCAAAGTTGATACACAACAGAAGCCCAGTTCAGGGAATGGACCAGCATTTAGAGGAAGAGCACTTACTAAAGCTGTAACTAGTTTGGAGCTGCAGAAGCAGCCATGGCTTGCCCCAGGGCCCTGGATCTTGGAGCTAGTTCTCACCACAACTTCATTCCAAGCCACACCAAACAGTAGAGTTGATTTCACAGCTCGGACTGGAAATACCACCTTTAGGTCACCAGGAAACACTTGGACCTTCAGTAGGGAGCTAGGGAAAGCAGAAGCAAAGACAGAAGGAAGCAGAGCTGGTGTGCTGTTTTTATAAATGCTGAAAGCTCTGACATATTATAGACCAGGACCGTCATGATCAGAATTGCCAAATCTGTCAATCACCCAGAAATATGTTGAAGAAAGCCTAAAATAACAATGATAAAGTTGCTAGGATCTAGGAAAACCTTAAGGAAGTCTAGTTATGAGATTATTTTTATGATGTCCTCTTTATTTAGTCTATTTCCCTCTCACATACACATCTCGTTGTCAACATACCTTCATACTTTCACATCCTTTTTTTTTATTTCCAAGCATTTTCTACTTATTTCCAAGGCTAGATGTTCTACCTAGTTATAGTCTCTGCTTAAAGCAGTGGTTCTCAACTTTGGCTGCAATAAAACCCCTTAGGGAGCACTAAAAAAAAAAAGCTTAGTGTCAAGTCTATACCCCAAACCAATTAAGTCAGACTTTTGGGGGCAAGACTCTGATATCAGTTTTTGTGGATTTGTTTGCTGGTTTGTGTTTTGTCTTTTTCTTTAGGTGCAAGTGAGTCCAATGAGCAGTCAAGATTGAGACCCACTGGCTTGGAATTTCTTCTTTAGCTTTGACAATAGTCTGATTAACTGATGAGTTCCTTTCTGGATAGCAGGCAATACCCTTAAGCTATGTTCCTCTAGTACACCTTGTTGTTCTGGGGACGTGGTGGGGGGGAGGGGTGCTCATTTGAGAGTTATCGGGTGGGTTCAGTCACCTGTATTGATTCTAAAGAGCAATGAAGTTTGAAAAACACTGCTCTTCCACCAGGTGCGCAGGAGAAATATTTAAAATGATTAAGAACAGGATGGCACCAACCAAACAGAATTTGCAATCACAGTTGTGCTAGTGTGGTGGCTGGGGGAAGGATGGGGGTGGTCATAGAGACCCCTGACTGTGCCAGATGTCAAGTCTTAATTCTTAGTTGCTAGACCCAAGTGAGCTACAGGGTATCTTAAGAAGGGTTCAGGGAACCAGGGCAGAAAAGGGTCATTTGGAGGACCTGCAACAGTGACTACCACCAGAATATCAGCCCTACACAAAGATAGCACCTACTACTCTTGTATTGTAACTACATTATTTGCATATTTACTATTTGAGAGCACATATCATGTACTCAACAAATGCCTGAAAAATAAATTCATAAATGAATGAATGAACTTTGTTTGATCCAGAGAGTTCTTTCTCACAATCTGTAAAAATATTTTCTTTTAGACCATAGCCACCATCTTATGAAGAGCTTCATAATTTCATTTTTTCAATATTGAGCATACTGTATGATTATTGTGGTGTTAGGTATTATAAGGAAGAGTAGAAAATATGAGATTTCTGGATTCCGGGTGCTTATTTATGGACTCCTGTGCCTCCAAGTTAGACTCTGGGGCTATTTCATCTCATGGTGCTATTGGCTCTCTGGAATTAGCACCCATGGGAAGTATCACAGGTCCCATTGCTGGCTACTAGGGACAAATGTTTGGGTATGTGAAGGCTTTTTTATTTTACCCTTCTTCTTATAAATAACTTCCTATTCATAGACACAAGAGATGAAATGTCCTGGTTATATGAAGCTATATCTTATGTGATATTATTGTAAGTGATGCCTCTCGGTGCAATTACTTAAAATTACAGTAAAAGCCAAAGTCAAAACATTCAGCTGTCCTAACTCCAGTATGTCACTGGTTCACATTATTTTCATGTCTTCCTCTTGAAGAAAATCAAACTACGAACCGCTAGTAGGCAATACAGCAGAAAGAAGAACTACATTTACATTTTATTCCCTAGGCAGAGCCCATAGTGAATAAGAAGCATACATTTTAGCATTTCAGAAGTCTTAAAGTGGTGTAGTAGTTCCAAAAATGCCCTAATTTAAAAGAATCCAGGCAAATAAATTTTATTTATATTTTTAAATACATGGTTCACATATTTAATTTGCTTTAAATATTTTATATCCCCACAATGATTAAATTTGATACATACATTTCAGTATGATGTTAATCAGTCTTGAGAATCCATAATGATTATGCATTTTGTCATGAAATATTCATCCAACGGTGCTCTCCTAGACAGACAGTGTCTGAAACAAGTGCGCTCCTTGGTGAGGACTCTGACTTTCAGGACTATCTCCCTGGTTTTTCTCCAAATGATGCTTCCATAGATAGAATGATTATCTTGACTTTTGGTTCAATGTACCATCTGTGTCCTTGTTACTTTAACTCCAATCTGGCTATGGGTTTTCCCCTGTCTTTATCTCTTTGCAACAGTGGCATTAATAATTTTCAAAATTAGTTAATATTTAATATATATATCCATAAAGATAAATACTGGCCTACCCTATTAATGACCAAAATAAATTATTCAGTTTTCCACGACCCAGAGAAGCTCATTTTTATGTTAGTGTCAGGAAACAGACTGAATGACCATAACTTAATCATGTCACTACAGAGTATTATAATATGCAGCTCTTATCATTCAGGGACTTAATTTGATGGTTTGTATTCTTTATGATAAACGTCTGCATAACATTAGGTTTTACTCTAGTTATTTGAATACCCAATAGAAGCTTAACATTCCGTTAAGGTCAATCTTCTGAAAATAAGCTGTGAGTCTAAATTCTTTTAATGTATTCTAACATTGGTATCTCTTTGCATTTGATAAACATCTGCTTCCATAAGAGATGGCTGGAGGAATTTGCAGCTGGGATAATGCATAAGTGGGAAAATATGCTAGGAACACTTGTGAAGAGATGAAGTTTTGAGAGAAGGGCCCAGCTAGCACCAAAGGAGGTGAAGTTGAAAAATACTAACACAGAGAAGGAAAACTGACTCTGTGAAGGAGAAAAACATTTAAGTTAAAAAAAAAATAGGGGTATTAGATGTACCTAGTAAAAAAAAAAAATGGACAGTAAACTCATGCTCATTCCTGGCCAGACCCACTGTTGAAGAGGTCTGAATTGAGAAACTAGGATGGAATAGGCACTGGGAGTTGTCTGAAATACTAGATATCAACTATCACATGAGACAAGGGGATTTATAATTGGAACCAAGGCATAGAAGACCAAGAACAAATACCCAGAACCCTGGTGGATGGGTTAGAATGAAATGGCAATAGTAAGCTGTCAACAAAAGCATTGTTTATGCACTTGTCTTCAAGGACAGTGTGAAGCAACTGCTGATATTTTATAAAGGGTTATCCATGTTTTGTTCAAGGATTATATGTGAGAGTATGTTTTGGAGGGAAAAACTACATTCAACATGGTAGGGCAAAGTCCAATAGTCTACAGAAAAATGTTACAATCTGCTCAGATGTCTTATTATTACTTATCTACTATCTTAAAAAATATATAACTTTCTCTCTTCTAAAGGTTCATGTATGTATATCAAAACTCTTCCACTCAATTTATCCTTCTGAGTCATGAAATTGTAACTCTGGGCAGAACCATCAGATTTCACAATGACTGCAGCTTCTCAGCCAAGATTAATAATCTCTTTCACTTGCCATTCACTAGGTCTTCACCCACATGGCCATTTAAAACTCTGTCTCTTTAGCTACCTTCATCTTACCTCCACCTCTTCCAAATTACAAAGACTTCTCTGTTCTTTTCCTCATTGCTACTTCTCTGTTCTTTTCTCATAACTATTTTACTTTTAATACCCTGAAGTCTAGACAATGCAGTCAGGCGCCATCATTTTGGTCAATGACAGACCACATACATGATGGTGGTGACATTAAGATTATAATGGAGCCAAAAAGTTCTTATCACCTAGTGATGTTGTAGTTGTCATAATAACATCATTGCAAAATACATTACTCACATGTTTGTTGTGGTGCGGGTGTAAACGAATCTGCTGTGCTGCCAATCCTGAAAACTACAGTACGTACAGTTGTGTACAGTCCATAATATTTGATGTTGATTTCCTGTACTATACTTAATATCATTATTTTAGTATACTCTTTCTACTTGCAAAAATGTGCTGTAAAACAGTATGCCTTAGCCTCATACATCTTGGGTTCACACATCTCTTGACTGTATCATTTTTCCTTATGCTTGATTTAATCTCACATTGTTGTGTACAGTAACATGCAGTACAGGCTTGTAGCTTAGGAGAAATGGGCTATATGTAGGTGTATAATGAGCTATACCATCGAAGATTGTGTAAGTTCACTCTATGTGTTAGCATAACAGCAAAATCACCTCACAACTCTATATGCTTTGTGAAGGAAATATGTTCAAATAATATTAAAACCATTATTGTATATCATGTTCAGCCTACTGGGACTTTTTAAAGACATTTAATGTGTATTCTTGTCTCAGAGCTGTATCTGTATATAGCTAAAACTATGTATGGTTTTATGGTGACACTAGCACTTTATTCATACTTTACAATACTTACTGTTCTATATTATGGGCAACCATTTAGTTGTCTATGAAAAACTGCATTGCCACCAAAAATAGAACAAGAGATCTGACGTTTCCAAAAGAGCCCTATGTGTAATGTATATTTGACTCACTATTCTTGAAGTAAAAGCATTTTTATTCTAGTTCATATATGCTTGATACACACACGCGCACGCACGCACTCCTATTTCCAAATCCATTCTTCATGTCAATTATGACAATGACACTCAACTATCTCAAGTCACTTTGGGAAGAAAACTAATTGACTACATTAGTCAAATAACTGACTATTTTAGTAGCCAATCGAATCTAGTCATTTTGTTATCAATCATAATGAATTGTTTGGATGACTTAACCATTATGGTTTTATTTTTAGGTAGTTCAGAAAAAGTTTTATTCACCCTCCCCCAATTATAACAGATTTTCTTATGGGTTATTGCTCATTTACCAGCCACCAGCTAAGAGATATGAGAACTAACAGCAAATGCAAGCTTTATAGTGACTGTATAGGAAATAAACACTCAGTCTCATACATGCAAAACAAATATTAATAATTGAAATGAGATTGGTTCTCTACAATTGTGATGGTCTAAGCCATAAACACACATGGAGAATTCATTAGTGAGTATCAGATACTGAGGTATCCTGATAAGAAATGCAAAAATGTACTGTGAAGCCTCACTACATGTTACATTATGTGTAAAGAATGTGTAGATTCTTGTTTTTAGCAAGAACATGCATACTCTGATAGGAAGTCTGTGAGGAAATGCAAAGCTTTAAAGTTTCTAAGGAAATCAGCTTAATGAATAGAACTTGGGAGGAAAACATAAAATATTTCAATATTTTAAAATCATCTTCTTTTATAATGTATTGTTCAGTCCTTTTTACTTTTTCCAAAATGCAATTTAAATTTAAATGTATTAGAGTTTGAAATAAGTGGAACTTAATTTAATTACAAATTACATAAATTACTCAATTTGCATGAAGTGATTTGTAGTAAATAAATCTTTATGAATATTACTGTTTTAAGAGATGAGATATGTCTTAAAAATGTAACCCATGAAATAAAATATAATTTCACATTTTATTTTTAAATGGAATAGACTGTTCATGGGAAATACCTGTGGAGATGACCTAGTTCAATATATTCTCTTACAAAGCCCAGCTAGATATCCTAGTATGACATATTTTAAGAAATCCATATATATTTAACACAAAATAATCATGACCAATGCAAAAAAATACTTTATCTAGAAGCCACCCAGGATAAAACTATTCCTATCTTAATAAGGGGTCACTTCAGGCCAGACAGACGTGCTATAAAAGCAGGTTAGAAGGCTTTGGAACACACATTCTAAAGAGAAAACTCTATTCTTCTCCAAACCTAAGACAGTTGTGAGTTAGGACACATGCTGGTTTTCCCCGTTCCCCAAGAAGCACTTGTATCTATGTGCATTTCAAGTCAACCTGCGGGGCTTCCATCTGGATTATACTTGTGTTTTTAGTCTACGTAGGCAAATCTGAGCTGGGGGAAGTTGCCACCTCGACTTATTTGTCTCTCCCATGCCTCTTGCTAGAATGAAGCACTGAGACAACAAAAAGTTAACAAAAAGATTTTTCTTTTAGTGTTTTGGCTTCTTTATATGATTACTAGAGGCCTGGTGCATGAAATTTGTGCATGGGGGAGTTGGGAAACCCCCTCAGCCCACTTAAAATGTTAAATGGAAAATTCTAGAAATAATTTTGAGTAGCTGGATGAAATCTCTTAAGTCCTAACCAGGATCTGAATCATCGCTTTGTCCACTATCTCCTCGCTGCATATACTCACTGTATATGCTCACTGTATATAATCACTGTATATACTCGCTGTATACGTTCTCTGGCCAATTATTACTTAGTAGCTGTCATCTTGCTTATCAGAGCAACTGTCCCTGGATCACAGTTCAGGTAATAACAGCCCTAAAGCATAAGAGTTAGTTTGGATAGTTCAAAGAGACGCTGTAAAGTGCTTTCTTTAAGTGGGAAGGTGAGTACAATACAATAAAATATTTTGAGAAAGAGAGAAACATCACATTTACATAGGTTTTATTATAATATATTGCTACTAGAGGCCTGATGCATGAAATTTGTGCAAGGGGCTCGCACCTCACAGCCCCAGCTTAATCCGGAAGGTCGTCTAGACAGTCATTCTGCTGTTTGGTCTATTTAGCATATTAGCTCTTTATTGTATAGGATAATTCTTTTATATGATTACTAGAGGCCTGGTGCATGAAATTTGTGCATGGGGGAGTTGGGAAACCCCCTCAGCCCACCCTGCACCCTCTCACAATCCTGAACCACTGGCTCCTAGTCAGTCACCTGCCTGCCTGCTTGGTCACTCCTAACTGCCCTCCCCTCCCAGCAGCCTGGTCACCCCCAATGGCCCTCCTCTGCCTGCCTGGCTGCCCCTAACTGACCCCCCCGCTGGTCTTGTCACCCCCAACGCCCCCCCCCTGCCAACCTGGTCATCCCTCATGGTGCCCCCGCTGGCCTGGTCACCCAACGCAGCCTGCTGTTCAGTCATTTGGTCATCCCTCACTAACCCCCCTCCTGGCCTGGTCATAGGAGCCATCTTGTGAGGGCATGAGGGTTAATTTGCATATTACATTTTTATTATATAGGATAGCAGATTCCATTTCTTTTGAACTACTATTCTTTTTTTCCAATATATTTTTATTGATTTTTTTAAGAGAGAAGAAAGGAGAAGGGCAGAGAGAAACATTAATGAGAGAGGAAGTCATAGTCATTGATTGGCTGCCTCCTTCTAAGCTCACTAGGGATCAAGTCCACAAGCTGAGTATGTGCCCTGATGGGGAATGGAACCATTTACCTCTTGGTTCCTGGTTCAATGCTAACTACTGAGCCACGCTAGCTGGGCTGAACTATTCTTGCTTCTCTATTTCCTAAGAAGTGAATGTGTTCAATGCATTCATTTGTGGGAGAACTTCCCTCCCCCAGAATAATTTTCTCTGCTGCCAACTTTCCTGGAAGCTAGTTTTCTTAGTAGCCCAATCACAGCCCAGAAAAAAATATTTTAATGTTTTCACCATGCTTTATTTACTGCATACATTACACAGATCGATTTTATTAGGAAACTCACCACAAAATCTGAGTTGGAAATGTTGTTAGGAAAAAAATGGGGTTTTTATTCATACTTTAATGTCTTCATTGATATTATTTCCCAAAAGGAATGTATAAGAGAAACAATTAAATCCCACCTGCATAGATAACAAATTCCCTTGAGTTTAAGCAATGCTGACATTCAGACTCTATACTTTTTATTAATAGTTAATAGTTTTATATTTTGCATTTATGTACTACATTATATTATCCCAATCTATTATTTTGACTTATTCTCACAACAATCTACTGACAAATATTTCTATTTATAAATTAGAAGTTTAAACAACTTTCTTAGGTTTACTCAAGTTCTTACTAGAACCTGTTGTCATGGTCCCTGAAATGTTTATTCTATACCATCAAGATTCACTGTTATTCAACACATGTTAACTTATCTCAGAGAAAATGACTGGCAATGTGGTTGTCATACTCACAAAGTATTTTGGAAATATACATGTTCATATATTGATTCATATTTTTTCTGTGAGACCTTTAACTAAAATCTTAAGGATTCTTTTCTATCATATGACATAATATCAACCATCAAGTCATACAGATGGTAAACATACGCTTTTAGAAGATTGCATAGGCTTTCTGAAAATATTATCATGCATAATTATACACATCTTTTAAAATATGTAACATATTCAAAACAAGAAATTCAGAGAAATGTATTACATTAAGTACTAATGGTAGAATTTGAATTGGAAGAAAGGAAGGAAGAGGGGGGGGAGAGGAGGATATCTAACCAATTGGATTTTTTTCAACATCTTAAACTTGGAGAAAGCTGAACCTTGAATTCAACCCAATATAGAATGGATGGATTGAGTATATTATTTAAATGTATTAGACCGTGCACAGCAGAAAACCCAATATCCAGTTGTTTAAATAATTTATTTTTGTCTCACAGAAAAACATCTAGAAAGAGATGATCAATGGCTGGTATATTTATTAAATAATGTTATCAAGGAACTAGGCACCTCCTATATGCCAGCCCTGCCATCTTTAGTGTGTGATTATTGCCCTCACTGTCACAAAGTGGCTTCTTGACCTCCTAGTATCATTTGCACATTCCAGGTAGAAAGGAGGAGGAGGAAGAGAAGGCAGACAGTTTCTTCTCTATATCTCATTAGTCCTCACTATGTCACCTGGCCACTTCTAGCTGCAAGAGAGGCTGGCTATTCAAGTATTCCTCTCTGAGGCCTCCATAGCACAAGAAGGCCATAGAGGAGGATGTTGTTGAATGAACATTCTTTGGTTGTCCCTCACTATTGCCCCTGCGTTAGTGAGGGACAGAATGTTCCACTGTAAGGCCTTTCTAGGAGAGCAAAGCTTTGAAGCAAATCATGAAAAATAAGCCCAGAATATAGTGAGGGAAGGGAAACCAAAACAGAGAAAAGCACACAGTGAAAATTCTTCCAGTTGAGTGCTGTTTTTCTCTTTAACATTGTAAAATGTGAGTTAAAATGGGCCCAAGTAATATCCAAAGTCAGGAAACCTCTAACAAACCCATCTAAGTGCATATTATGCCCTTGATAAATATGTATTAAGCAACTAAATGGATGAATTGTTATATTGCTTCTTCCTTTGCAAATGTCAATTGCTTATTTATGTTAAGGCTTTCATTATGTTGTTCAGTTATATTGTTCACGTTTGAAAGTGAATTCTTAGAGTTCAACTCACTACAATGAAAGGTAAAAGCTTTATAGTACGCTTTCAATACTGCTCCCTAGAATTAAATCTGAAATCTACTCTTACATAAGCCATTAGTGGTAACATTTTAAATCTAGAGAGAACCACATTATTTACTTGCTTTACGCACTGATGAAAATTTTCTAGAAAATACATAGCCATCAAATTTCCATTACTTGCATCACTCTCCACTTTGATTTCAACCTCCTTTAAAATAAATAAAACAGTAACTTTATAATATACCAAGTATAAAAGTAAGGTTGAGCTTTTGCAATGGACTGAACAAAATAGCTGTTTTTCTGGGACAGACTTCACCCAAATGATGGCTCTTGAGCTGTAGGAAACGGACGTAGACAAAAATAAAGTACAAGACAGAGATTCACTCTTTTGACAATAAAGGAGAATTATAGATTTGGACTCAAGTAGTAATCTAAACAAGATGGAAAATTTTCTTGCAAACAAATAAAAAAGAGCAATTGTGAGAAAATAATATAATTCAGTTTAAGGTGAAGAAAACACCTACTGCATAATACTCTTCACTTTGGGAAAAGATTGGCCTAGAAGATAGATTTTGAATACTGAACAGAAATATGTAATGATTCAATTCCATACAATCTGCATCTGTTGGTTCTCCGCTCTGTGGCTACAAATTTTCAAAGGCTCAGGAGAAACAGACATGAAACTGTATGGTCTCTGCCTTAACATTCTTTATGAAATGGTCATATCACCGCACTTTTCTTTTCCACAGAGGTTCTCAGGGAAAACTCCCTTTCTAAGTGGAGGCAATGAGTTTCAGCACCTTCCCACTGGGAATTCTCAGTATCCTTATTTATATTTTCTAAAGATGCTTTAAACTGCCAGAGGGGAAAGGTGTTGTGAAATTACTATTAATATCCAACTCCTGTTTTCATCTTGTGCTTGTTTCTCTAAGTCCTACTCATGGTTTCTGTTCAAGCCAAACACAGAATGTTACCTTAGGGTGTTAATGAAGCACAAAAAAAGCATCCAGAATTGCTTCTGAACTAGAAATAAAATGCAGCACAAGGAAAAGACCATCTAGAACAGTGGTTCTCAACCTTCTGGCCCTTTAAATACAGTTCCTCATGCTGTGACCCAACCATAAAATTATTTTCATTTGCTACTTCATAATGGTAATGTTGCTACTGTTATGAATTGTAATGTAAATATTTGATATGCAGGATGGTCTTAGGCGACCCCTGTGAAAGGGTCGTTAGACCGCCAAAGGGGTCGCGACCCACAGTTGAGAACCGCTGATATAGAAAGAAAACCCAAATGAATACACTTATTAAAGATAAGCATTCCTTTAACTATCTACCAAGATGTTCTTAAAATAAACTATTGACCAAAGTTATCACCTTAATAGTGAGGTTCCACCAAAAAGCACTCCATCTTGGTTGTGCCATCTTAGAGAACAAAAATAAATAGAGCCAGCACTATCCCCCTGGAGTACCTTGGACCCCAACAAGGTTTATTACCAGTTTAAATTCTTTACTCCCTCCTCCACTTGCCCACACACTGCATGCCTTACTATAGCACTTATAATCTCTGTTTTACCTACTTTTCCTTAAATTTACCCAAGGAACTAACTACATCATATTCACTGTGAATCACTATAAAACCTAGCAGTGCACGATAGGAAAATAAATGTTCTTATGCTACATTATTCACTTGATCAATTCTACCCAAAGATCAGTACAGTTGCCTAATATATATCAGCTCTATCTTTCATTTAAAACCACTTTTCTAAAACATGAAAGGCAAAAGTCAAAACAGGTGAAAAGAATTGCTAAATAGAAAATAGGCTGGGTGGTCCCTATGTGCCAAAGGGAGCCTGAAAGGCACTGATGGGCCAAGAGCTCCTTCTTGTCATTCCCTCTGTGCTAGCATGTCCCATTCTGTATCGATTATGTTCATTCGCGCTGCCCAAGACTAAACATTTCTTGTGCCTTACTCATCCTGTACCCCCAATGCCCACCACAAAGCCTGACATAAGGAAGGTGTCCAATAAAATTAAACTATTAAAAGTTCAAGTCCTGACCCTTAACCTTCTAAGGAAAATAAAACTCAACACTAGCATAAATGAGATTTACATATTTTGATCCATCTTCTGAGAAATAACTTTCCTTCCCTGACTGGCTTATTTTGCTTAGCATAGTACTCTCCAGGTCCATCTATGCTGTATCACATGATCTCACTCATATGTGGAATCTAATGAACAAAATAAAGTGATGAATAAAATAGAACCAGAGACATAGAACCAGGTAACAGACTGATGAATTTCAGAGAGAAGGCAAGGGTCGGGGGTGGGATGAGGAAAGATTAACCGGGGAATTTATAGGCATACTAGAGGCCCAATGCATGAAAATCGTGCAAGGGGCTCGGCCCTCGCAGCTGCAGTGGCTTGCCTCGGCCCTCTCAGCCCAGCTTTGTCTGGAAGGACATCCAGAAGGTCGTTCAGCTGTCCGGTCTAATTAGCATATTACGCTTTTATTATTATAGATATGCAAAGCTCATAAACACAGACAATAGTGTGGTGAAGGCCTGGGAGGGGCGGGTGCTGGGTGGAGGGCATCAATGGGAAAAAAAACACAAAGGGGACATCTGTAATACTTTCAACAATAAAGATAAATCTTAAAAAAAAAAAAAAAAGAAACCTTTTCTTCTCTTTTCCTCTTCTCTTGAGCATAATAAACTCATTCAAGTTTCTGTTCCAATCTCACCTCCCCAAGATGGCTTCCCAGACCACTTGTTCAAAAGTAGCTCCTTCTCAGTACCTCTATATTTTTCCCTCTATTTCAGTCCTCTCATTGAACTTGGCACTAGATGAATTTATCTTCTCCATGTGCTGATGGTCCTCCTTTTACACTCCAGAACGTAGGTTTCCTGTGAGCAAGGATGTTATCTGGGTGGTTTGCCATTGTATCCAGCATCTAAAACAACTATGCTCAAACCTGCTCTATCCTGGACACAGGGGTACTTTTAAACAGATGGATTCCCAGGCCCGGTGCAGAACAATTACATCAGATTCTAGAGTAAGACTCAGACATCAGTGTTTCATCTTGTTTTAAGATGAACAAGTAACTGTAATAAAGAACCAGTCCAATGAGTGAGTGAACAAATGAAAGAACACTGGGCTAGAATCAGTGCGCATTGCTTAGCGCGACTTTTATGTAGAAAACATTCCTTTGCTTCATGTCAAAGCCACGACTATAACCCTAACTAGCTGTATTGGAAATGAGGGCTTTTAATTTAAGCATCGTCCCTTTACCACTACTGGAAAAGCTACTCATAGTGGTCAGTAGCAGATTCCCTATTTAGAGTGGATGATGGAACCAGAATGAGTGAAGGAAATCCTTGGAAAATGTGAAGATAAACAGCAACAAATAGATAGGTGTGAGAAGGGAATTGTTCAGCATAAACCAAGCCATATACAGATTATGAAAAACGGGGGATGTCAGCTATCCAGACAAAGCAAATACACAATATCCAAAATGTCCATAATGTGAAAACTTTTGAAAATATCCTTGAAATTTTTTATTTTACTCTGCCTTCTCTCAATCAATAAACTCCTCATGCTGTTCTCAGAGAACAAAGCATTCACAACAAGATTATATCTTGCCATTCAGTGCACTTCTTAGACTAGCAGGATTTATTTCTCTATTTTGTAAGTTACTCCATCACCCATTCACACTCTGCTTCAGCTAGCAATAGAGAAAAAATGAGAAATCCCATCATCCGCTGACACTATAAAAGACTGCCATGATTCTCTCTTTGGGTAATCCACATTTTTCTTTAGTCCTTTCTGTCAGCCATGGAATAGCCAAAACAACATGCTTTTTGGAAAAATGTATCCGGCTTACTGGAGGGGAACTTTCTTTTTCTTCACAAAATTCTGTTCCTTCCATCCTGGTTCCAATTGCCTGATGTCAGGCCATATGGATTTCGACGAAGATCATTTTATCTGATTCTAAATCGGTAAAATACTACAAGTAACAACTTGGAACACTAGTTATTTAATAGAACTAACAATTCTTCAGGGTGAATACAAACATGGGATTAACTTTGGGTTTACTATTATTGGCTAAGCTATTTCTTTCTAAAGTGAGAATGTTTTATTTGACTCTAGGTAATACTCAAATAAAGAAAATCGCAAGTAATCTTTTAGTTTAAAAGAGATATCAACCGATTGCAATATGGGGATTTTATATAGAACCCAGTTCATATAAACTAAAAAGTAACTAAAAAGTTCTATTAGACAATTGGGGAAATGTGAACCCTAACAGGACATTTGATGATATTAAGGAAATATTAGATTTTTTGAGATCATGGTATTTTGATTGTATCAGATATTAAAGTCCTTTTCTTACAGAGATACATACTGAAATATTTACTAAATGATATGTCTGGGAATTGATTCCAAACAATGTAGACATGGAAATGGGTAGGGGTACTGATAAAAAAGAATGACTATATATTAATAAGCTCTGAAGCTGGACAATGAGTATATAGGGTTTATTTTATTCTCTCCTCTCTCTCTCTCTCTCTCTCTCTCTCTCCACCCCCCCACCCCACATCTAAGTACACGTGTACATACATATGCATTTAGATAAATAAATGATAGATAGACATATATACAGATCATAAAGATAAGTATATATACCTGTGCTTTTATTATTTGGGGAATTTTAAAATATATATAGAAGTAAAAAAAACAACCAAAAAAACCATAATAGTAATCCAATGATTATAGCAATTAAATATTTTTGTGTGGTAATGCCAGAATAAAATAATAAAGATATACATAGTAAACTTTGATATCCTTATTCCCCACTTTCATAGTACTGCATGAAGAATAGACATCAGTAAAACACAATTCTATTTAGAACGCTATCCAAGGACATTTAATTGTGAAAGTAACAAGAGTCTCACCATATAAGATAGTCCCCCCCCGCCCATGGACTGCAAATAGAGTAAGGGTCTACATTATTCTACCCAGATGTTACATTTAAATAAATTCCTCTTTACCATCTTTCCTTCAACAAATATTCTTCATGATCTACTATGTCCCTGAGACCATCTACATGCTGGAGAGACGAAGAAGAATTATGTGATCTCTGTCCTGAGGGAGCTCACAGATTATGGGATCAAAGGTATCGAACAGATAAACAAATATATATAACTGTACTCATGATAAGTGCTATAAAGTAAATATCACAAGATATAAATGGGAACATACAACAAGGCCATGTGGTCTCCTCTGGGGGGTAGTGATGAGCAGCAAAAGGTTCCGAGAGGAAGACTTCCTTGAATCTTGTTCCTTATAGGAACTGGAAGCCACTGCAGGATTTTAAATGGATATGATATGGCCAGTTTTTCATTTTTATAAACAACTAAAGTATGCCCCTAGAACACAGAGGACAAGTACACGATCTTCCCTGGAGCCTGGCAGCCTGGGCTTGTTTCCCAGTTTTGCCACTTACTAGTTAGGTCATCTTCAGTCCACATCTTTAAAGCAGTAAAACAATATTACCTCCTCTGAGGATTGCATTAAAAACTAAATAAAATCATCCACAGCCAGTGCTCACAAATATTACCAATTTTTAACACAAGAGGAAGGAAGATGGGGAATTGGAGCAGCCTGGGAAGCTCAAAACGTTTGATTTGATGATGAAAGGAAAACCACGCTTGCTTCCCATTAAGTATGCCTTTTTTTAAATCAACAATTGACTTTTGAAAGTCTGTAAAATTATAGCCAATTTTTCAAAATAAAAGGAGTCCATTTTCAAACTGATGATTAATAACACTTCTAAAGAATCTATTTTATGTTCATGCGCTATGCTCATTGCTCATTTACAAGAATATCAATTCATCTCAAGTGCATTAATAACATCAAAGTATTCAAACACAGCAACATTTCCCTAAATTCATCATCAGTTTCTGTCATGTCCATAGTCATAAAATTACAGCTTGGTTATGTTAGAAATTAGCTTGCAAGTTGACTCCTACTTAAATATCTCCTCGTGTATCATTCAATTTCAGATTTTTATCAATGCCCAGATTTTGCACTTATTCTTTCTTCATTAGCACTGTAAAGAAAAATGTTTTAAACCCCACAAGCCTACTGTTCTTTGTTCATCCATCTTAGCTGCTGTGAACTTCATGACAAGGTAAAGAATTATGTTATATTATTGCCTTGTTGCTTAAAAACATTTGACAAATGTTAAAGCTGCTCTTCTCATAACTTGGCGGTGTTTAGAATTCTGTTTCCTCATTTCTGTTTTTCTGGTGTAATAAGCTTCAGTGTTGGCCTAATCACATATACTGTATCTAAAAATGAACAACAAAGATGAACTGTTCCGGTTACTACGTCTGCCGCGCTTCCCTGGGTCAGCATCACGCCCACAGCTCTGGCTTCCCAGGAAAGAGCGCCTCCCAGAAGTGAAGGGAGTTGGCTTCCAGGAGCCCGACTTTGCAACTGATACTTGTGCAGCAGCTTCATAAACCTTTCACTGCTGATGGGGCTCGATCCCATCACCTGCAAAATAAAGGAAGTTAACCAGATTGGAGGTTACACATTGGGCAGCTATGGACCAGGTTTAATTGCAAGCCCCATCCGTAATGTTTTTAGCCCTGCAAATGCTATGTAGGCAGAATACTGACTTTCTGGTACATCATAGCCCTACTCCCTCCCTGAAATCGTTTTTAAATAAAAAGGCTTCATTTTTTTTAATAGTTTTAGATTTACAGAAAAATTGACCAGATAGGTTGAATACTTTGATGTTATTAACCCCTTCCCCAACAATTTTTTTGTTAAAAACGTTTCTTTTTCAGACTAATTTTTTTATTTTGGTTCTATATAGTATTCTTGATGCTGGTTATGAAAACAGTTTGTAATTATTTTTTCTTCCCATTTTTGTGGTTAAGAATAGTATTTCCTCAGAAAGTTTCTAGATGAAATTATTTAGAATGGTACGTATGTAGCTGGTTTTTGAAGGTAAAGTTTTAGACGAGTATACTCGTCGACGACTGAAAAAAGAACATTTTGTGAAAACGTGTATACACGTTTCTGCCGGGGAAGGGGTTAATGCACTTGAGATAAACTGATATTCTTATAAATGAGCAATGAGCATAGCACACGAACATAAAATACATTCTTTAGAAGTATATTCATATACCCCCTGTTATTACCATATTTAATCTATTATTACCATACTATTAGCCTTATGCACAAATCCGTGCGCCAGTAGCTCGCTGCCCCACCCTCCTGCTGATCCGTGATCTGGTTGTTACACTTCACTGCTTAATGACCATTTGCATATTACATCTTTATTATATAGGATTATATTAGTCTGGTGAATTTGTTATGCATAATGAACCAATATAGATACATTATTATTAACTAAAGTCCTTAGTTTACTTGAAATTCCTTACTTGTTGACTTAGTGTCATTTTTCTGTTCCAGGATCCCATCCATGATACTACATCACATGTAATCATCGGGTCTCCTTAGGTTCCTCTGGGCCATGACAGTTTCTCAGACTTTTTCTTGCCTTTGATGACCTTGACAGTTTTGAGTAAGGTCAGATATTGTCGAATGCTCATCTATTGGAATTTGGCCGATGTTTTCCTTTCAAACAGACTGGAAGTACAGGTTTTGGGGAGGAAAAATGCAGAAGTGAAGTGCCATTCTCATCATATTATATCAAGGGTACATATAATCAACGTGATTTATGACTGTTCATATCAACCTGATCACTTAGCTGGAGTCGTATTTGTCAGACTTTCTCATTGTAAAGTTAGTCTTTTTTCCTCCTTTCCACACTGTGTACTTTAGAAATAACTATGTGTGGAGTAGGTAATTATTATTACTAATTATTATTACTTATGGAGTAGGTAATTATTCTCCTAGAAGTGAAATATCAGCACAAATTATTTGGAATTCTTCTACATGGGATATTTGTCTCTTCTCCACCTTTATTAATGGATTCTATTGCTTAATTATATCAGTATGGACTCATGGAAATTTATTTTATACTTCGGGTTATAATCCAATTCTACTTTATTTTGTTGTTCAACTTGTTCTAGCATTTGCTATTTGAAGCTTTTTCCATTGGATCCTGTTCTCTTTTGACATACACAATGCAGGTACGTGGGTTGGAGAGGGTGGGTAGCACTCTTGCTTGCTGGCACTATAAGATGCTCAAGACTTACATTTTATATTTCCCCAGGCCTAGAATCATCCATTTCTCCAAGAGCCTGGTTCCTTTTCTTGGAGAATGGTATTTGAAACTAAGATCGAGGTCCTAGGTAATCTCATGGCTACTGGGATGGTGTGTTTTGTTTTGTTTTTCAGTTCTCTCAGCTGACAGAGTCTCCCTTTAATTTTGCATCTGAACTGCACTGTATATTTGGTTACTGCCGTAGCCATTGAAGACATTTTGAGTTTTCCTGACCCGTGATCTAGATTACCTCTAGTGTGCCTTCTAACTCTAATAGCCCTATTAGGATCTCATCAGTCAAGGAAATGATGGCCAATTATGGGCCCAAATGGAAATATAAGAAATAAAAATGGGGAATTTCAGGACAAGGTTTTTATAGGCTCTACCCAATCATGCACATACACCCTGGGTTCATTCACTGCAATGACTCTAATATATATTTCTTCTTTTATTTATATTTCACCCTAGTCCAGATCTACCTCATCTCAACAGAACTTGCTAATGCAGGATTTTTCAACCTTTATACTGTTGACATTTTGATCTGAATCATTCTTTGTTGGGGGGTCGGGGGGGAGGGTTGACTTGTGCAATGTAGGACAATTCAACCATCTATTTTGATGTGACAACCAAAATTATTTCCAGACATTGCCAAATGTTCTCTCCGGGGCCAAATCGCCCCGGGTTGAGAAGCACTGCCTTAATATGCAAAGTTAAATTTTCAGAACCTGCTGCCAACCATCCACCTGGCTGCCTGGACAGACATGTTCCCTGGGAATGGAGCCTGCACCACAATGAGCACTGTCCTGCATTAGCTCCAACAGCCTGCCTTGCCTCTTATGATCTCCTGCACTACCTTGGCCAATGGATGAAAAGGCCCTGGCTGTGAACAGCTCAGTGTCTCTACCCTTTTTGGTATTTGTCATACAGAACCATGTGCTATTATCTTTTCACTTCAATGCTTCTATCTCTTCATCTAACCTGCAAACACTTCAAAGTCAATGACTATAATTTAAGCTCCTCTTTATTTCCAACATGTCTGGAAATGGCTACAATATGTAATTGTTGGCTCACTGATCCTTTTTCAACTCTGTACATTAAGGAATCTCAGCACATCAAAAGAATTTTGGAGGGGAAAGCAATAATAATTGGGAACAAGAGCAAAGCAAGTTTAAGTTATCTTCTTTGCCAAGTTAACAATATTACTTTAATGGGTAATAAGCTTTTATTGTTCTGGGTCCCTACTCAAAGGTTTATAAGGAACATTTGGGGAATTAATTTTCCCCTAAATTGATTTTTAAGCTTTTCTGTAACCTTTACATCTTGATTATGGCAAAGTTCTTTTGTGTAACTATGGTGCTAGTGGAACAAACATTTAAAGACATTTTATATTGTTTCTTTATATTCTGGTCTACTGAATGTTAGTGGGATCATCTCTACATACAATAGGCATCTTTTCTGGTCTTCACAGCACCTAAACCTGCTTCTGACAACATCATCTCTACCCTCCTTTAGAGAAATACTCTCCCCACCCCATTCCAGATGTGACTTGGGCAACGTCTCAGTGTTCTACTTTTAACCTCATAGAGTGACCACACAGGCATGGCTAATCAGCCCTGTTATTACATAGCAAAATCTTTTTTTACATGATCAATTGAACATTTGAATTTAATTTTGCTCTTCCCTGAAGATCCCAATAAAATGAGAAAGATATGACAAAAAATTTCACAAAATCAAGCTGCATAA
>NW_006286972.1:1391960-1392332 GCF_000327345.1 Myotis davidii | reverse complement strand
TGTATAATTTCATTAACTGTAACAAGTTCAATTTCTTTCTCTTCTTTTTGTTTTTACACATATTTTATCATATTATATGTACTGTTCTGCAACTTGCTTTTTAGCATAAAATATATTGTGGATATCTTTATGCTATTAATAATATTGATATAACTTACTTTGTTTTTTAAATTTTTTTAAAGAAATTTTCTCTTTATTGATTAAGGTATTACATATATGTCCTTATCTCCCCATTCCCCCCACACACCCCCACTCATGCCCTCCCCACCCCACCCCCGTGTTGTCTGTGTCCATTGGTTAGGCCTATATGCTTGCATATAAGTCCCTTGGTTGATCTCTTCCCATTATCCCCACTCTGCCCTACCTTTCCTT
>NW_006286972.1:1389786-1390271 GCF_000327345.1 Myotis davidii | reverse complement strand
GCCAGGTCAGGCCTTGAGATATGGTCTCATGGCCCCTTCCCAGCACACAGGACTTCTCTTTCAGAAGGTCCGGAAGGCTCATTCCAAATTTGGAAGACAAAGGACTGAAAAAAATATAAATAGGGAGAGCTTCCTCCATGTTTTCGCCCAGAATTTGACAAGGTAATATTCCTCTGAGCCCGCTAGCATAATAAACGATTTCAAATTAATTTGGCTTCTAAGGCATCTTATGTTCAGCTCGCTGATTTACAATCTAACAGTACCTCCTTCTGAGAGGTGATACTTCCTTCACTCATTGACATCAAGCTTGGCCTCTTGGCTTGCTTTTTATGATACATCCAAGCAGGAACTTTAAGAACCATCACCTGGTTATATGTTTGTTTGTTTTTCTTCTTCCACAAGGTTGAGATAGGAGATCCCCAGGTCCCAGAATGAGAATATAGATGGAGAGAGCCACATTCCAGAATGTGACATGAACAAAAAGC
>NW_006286972.1:1347404-1389588 GCF_000327345.1 Myotis davidii | reverse complement strand
AATCAGTCAACAGAAATGTCTACTAAAAAATTATTTTCAACATTAAACATATGCTCAGAGATGCTAAACAAGTTTTCACAGTAACACTAATTTGTTCTCTAAACAGTCATATTTACAATATAGCTAATATTTGTTTTAAGCCTCTTGTCATCAAATACAATAATTATAATCTCAACTTCTTTAATAATCTTTTCAATGTATTTTCACTCTTAATGTTTCTTTTTACAGTTAATAAAATCGAATTAACACTGAAGAAGTGTTCAGTTTACTTTGGACATGTAACAGTATGTGTTTTATGCTAAAATTATAGTAACATTTTCCCATGTGTTTAAAGTAAAATGACTAAAGGTTTCTATTTCCATTAGCTAATGACTAGTGCATATCCACATCTAGTTCTCCTCTTCTTCTAATAAACACAAGAAGACCATTTTCTCCCAAGTCTTTCCGTTACAGCTAAATGAGCAGTTCTGGCTCCATGGTTTTCAACTGAGAGCAATTTTGCTTCCTCCCTACCCCCCACCACCACCAGGGGACATGTCTAAAGGTACCTTGCTTATCACAGCTGTCGGATGTCTACTGGCATCTGGTGTGAAGAAGCCAGGGATGCTGCTATACATTCCCAGCATGCACAGGACAGTCAGTCAACAATAAATAATTAGTCAGTCAACAATAAATAATGCCATAGTGCCCAGGTTGAGAAAGCCTGGTTTAGGCACTGAACTGTAAGCAGAAGTAATATAGACCACTTCCTACCTGTGGCCTTCAATAGCCTATCTTCTCTTTTAAGAACCAACCATGGAAGCCAGGGGCTGAAATGGAAGGACCACCAGAAGCAAATGGCCCATGTTCCTGGGTCACCACACAGAAAGGAGCTTCCCTAGAGAGGTGCCTGAGCCGAAACAGTTTTTGTAATCATTACACAAATCTGTTTTCATCTTTAACCTTTGTTGTATATCTTAAACAGGATTCTAGGGCTCACTTGTTACTGCGGCACAATCCATTCTGTCCTAATACATCCTGTCCTAGTTTAACAAATTTTCACTTACGTGCCCATTAACGTACTACATTTTTAAAATGCCAGTTCATATCATCTGAACAACATCAAGTAGCTTTCAAGACAAACTTATTTTTAGGGAAATATCTTTGACTATTCCACCCATTAATATATGCTGGAGATAGAGATGACAGTACTCAAAAAAAAGCAAAAAAAAGAGATTTGAAGAATGTATTTTAAGAGCCAGTGAGCAGTACCTTCAATAATATTCAGAATGTGGAACGCGATTGTGTGTGAGTATGGAAAGCAGAGATCAGGTCTGAAAATGAAACTGAAAAACAATAATTTCCAGGGGGTGTAGACTGTTTTTATCCAAATGTCAAAAGAATGTAAAATTAGAGGTTTGAAAATGATTTTCTCCCTCAACAGAGTGGAGACTATGCTTCATTTCACAGCTGCCTAGTACAACAGGGAGATGTGTTTGTAACACAGTGGATGGTGGCTTAGAAAAGAAATGCAATAAAGTCTATGCCAGAGCCAAGAATAAAATCTGGAGAAAATGCCTTAGTTAATCACCCTGATCACTCCTCCTCCTGTGCACCAGAGAAGGGCTCACCTCTGAGCTCAGTTTTATGACTATCGATTATTTAAATTATCCAGGAGAAGTGCTGTAATGCTAAGCCCACACCCCTAGTTTTAACTCCTCTATGGAGACATTTATTGCCAAGAAGGCAAATAAAACCAGAACTCATACATATCATTTTTAATCAGAAATTAATCCTACATGAGCATATCTCATGGCTAGAGGCCATTTTGATCTAAGCAAAGGAGAAAAATTCCTTGTCAAATACCTTTGACCTTGTGATGCTGCTCATTTCTCTAACACAGTTCTGTGGAAATGAGGCCGTATGATATTCTGGGGAGTCACTTGCCTGGTACCTCTGGGATTCAAATCATGATATTAAAGAATTTTAAAAACCCCAAATGCTTATACAAGTATTGTGGCATCTCAGACAGGCTCCACCACAAAACACTAGGATTTCAGTATCACCTAGAGACGGGAAGAGGAGAAGTCCACATGTGAGACCCATAGATACTCAACTCTGTTGTAAGAGTAGCCAATAAATTGTATATTTTGTTTAGGGTTATGTAGAGAAGTCCCCTTATGCTAAGGTCGGTCAATAGAGAGGATGGGATAGACCACTAGGAACATAAATGACAAGACTGTTTCCCAATGATGCCCAGAGGGGAATGATAATCCAGTAGCTGGCAGTACAGGAAGGATGAATGAGAATCACAAGGGAGTCATCGGGGCCTGGGCCTCATAGCTGGAATTCAGGGTTGGGTTCCAGGCGCTACAGGAAACTGCAGTGCTAGAGACACAAACCCAACCCCACGACCTGGGCTGCCTCAACAGAAGGATGCACTGATTGTCCAGGCACAAAGATTACCAGGATAGTGTCTGTCATAATTATATCACATTCTACTTCCTGGTGGAACTAAATCTCCCAATTTACCCTTTGGCTGAATCAGAATCGGTATCAAGGTCGGGAGTAAGGAATGTTTGCTGCTACTCACTTCACAGTCGAGGAAAGGAAATGCTTGAAAAAGCATAAAGAGCCTGGCCTGCCGGCTCAGTGGTTGAGCATTGATCTATGAACCAGAAGGTCATGGTTCAATTCCCAGTCAGGGCACATGCCTTGGTTGGGGGTTCAATTCCTGATGTGGGGAATGCAGGAGGCAGCTAATCAATGATTTTCTCTCATCATTGATGTTTCTCTCTCTCTCTCTATCTCTATCTCTTTCTCTCTCCCTTCCTCTCTGAAGTCAATAGAAATATATTTTTAATAAAAAAACACAAAGAATAACTAATATATATATATATACATATTATATATATTATATATATATTGTTTACCTTACATTTTAAAAAATGCTTCTGTACTTTCCTTGAAAGTACTAATGTAATCTTCTAATCTAAATTCAATACATAAGCACTTCAGCACTGAGCATAAATGAGGTCAGTATTATTATTTCACTTTGACAGTATATAAGAAATTAGATATTCAAGGGTTAAAATTAAAAGAAAATACTCTTGTTTAAAATTGTTACATAGTTAGAAACCAAAATAAATATAGAAATCAGTTTGTTCAAAGTGTACAATAATTCATCATTGTATAAAACATGTTATATTACATGACCTTTATCTTCTGACTGCATTTAAATTGCACCCACCGGTGCCTTCGCTGGAGTGTGAAAATGGATAGTGTATACCATTCATCTTTATTACTCTTCCAGTTACGTGACTCAGTAGGTACCCTCTCGAATAATGGTCTCCAACGGAATACATTCAAACCGAGGCTGTGACATTGATGAAAGACATTAGCTTTATGATCAGTAAGTTATTGACAGTAGGTTTACTGTACTGAAAACTATGGCTATTCTAACCACGTTTGATCAATAAAGCCATAACATTATTTATAAGCACAAAGCCCCCTAGGGCTTCAGGAATTCAGTTTAATTTATTAAATAGAGAAAAAAAAGTCCCAAGAAAGTGATGGTGAATATAGTTCTAAAATACTTTTATCAAACTGCAGCAATAGACCTTTATGCAATTGATTGAAGTTGGGTTATTTTAACCAAGCAGGAGCTCTCTGGTTTCTCAGAGTCACAACCACTTCTTGATTCTGAGGTCTGTGTTGTTTGCTGTTTGTTATTCAGTGCGTGTTATTAAACTCAGCTGGCCCAGGCCCCACAGTTTGCCCCTGCTATCTATCCTTGACTGAAGAAAGATCCTGCTTTGTTTTCCAAGTGTCCTTTCATAGTCCTTGATGTCTCTCACATCCTTGCAAAGCTTTCATAAAGGGCACATGGAGCTATGACAAAAGCAGGGGACACTCAGCTAGCCAGCCAGACCAACCGCCTCAATCCACACTGTCAACGGGAACAGCGACTACACTTCTGATCACCCTTTATTCGTGTTTCATGTGCAAATATCCATGAAATCAACATGCTGTTTTTAAATGCCTAGAGTGATTTCCACTATATATTTTTTAAATGCCAAATGTATTAAGAACCAGTTATTCTTTTTTTGATATATTCCAACATTTTTAAAGGAAAAAACTAAAGGCGTTTTAGTATCATGATGTTATTATTTATCATAACTTCATAGGCCAGGTATGTAGTTTGCAAAACAAAACTCAAAGATGAGGTCCTTGTAAAGTAGAGATAATAGCCCCCTGAGAATACAATATTTTGCTGAAGGTTCCTTTTTTCTGGAAGCCTATTTTTCTTCTTCACTGGCTTTGATTAAAATTCTAGAAATAGATGTAACCTTACTATAGTAGGCAAAATGTAAAGCAGACCGTATTAATTTGTCACCAAGCTTTAAATATTCCTTCTCTGGTCTTGTACAAAACAAGCCTCATCTACCATGTGTTTTCATTCATCCGGCTCCTTTCAGGTATTGATCTTTGGGTTCTTTCTTCAAGCACATGTATGAATTAAGCCTATGATGCATAGATGCTGCTTTACTCAGCTGAATATGTCTTTAATACACTTCAAAGTGAATCTTTAAAAAAATCTTTATTAAAAGCTATTTCCCATGATCACTTCTAAACTTACTGGTACTTGATAGCCTTGTGCAGTTTTACAACTTGCACTAAATATAAATGAACAGCAAATAAAAATAAATATTACACATCAGGAGTGCTCCTAAAACTACTGTTTAATTGTTTTGTACTCTAACCAAGGCCAAGAAAGTAACACCTAAAATCCAATTTTTAATGTTCTACACTTTCTATTAAAATCTTATGAATGCTCCCAAGTGAAGGCCATATGCTTACTCCAACATTAGGCAATTCCTTTTATCTCCCAATAAAACAACACACACAAAAAAATCCAGAAGCTAAGCAAATCTCAGCTTTAGCTTTTTAGTAGCAACCTTTTGAATTAGGAAGATAAAGTGTTTTAATATTAAAAGCAAATTATTTATTCCCCAAGGGATTTATTTTTACATAATATATACCAAATGTCCTGAACACATGAATTTTAAATAGTCAATGGGTCTCTTGGCCCAAGGCATAAATACACACCATGATATTCTAAACAATGAAGAAACAGTTACTTCTCTTAACTTACAATGGCTTCATTTTCTATTAACACAATGTGTTAATAAAAGTAATCTAATCTAATAAAAGAGAAACATGCAAATTGACTGTACCTCTGCTACACCCACAAGCCATGCCCACCAGCCAATCAGGAGCAAATATGCAAATTAACCCAACTAAGATGGCGGCAACCACGGACCTGGAGCAAGCAGGAAGCTTGGGTTGCCCCCGGCAATGGAGGAAGCCAAGCTTCCCGCCTCCCTTGCTGGCCCTGAGCTCTGCTCAAGGCTACAAAGTTTCAATTATAGAAGATAAATAAATCCCAGATTACCTGCTTCCAGCCCACAGCCATGGCCAGCCTGAAAATGGCCATCAGCCCCTCGCCCAGCCTGGCCAGGCACCCCAGCGGGACTCCCCCCAACCAGGGGGCAGACACTCAATGCAGGAGCTGCCCCCTGTTGGTCAGTGCTCTTCCTCAGGGGGAGCTCTGCTCAGCCACAAGCCAGGCTGACGGCTGCCAGTACAGCAGTGGTGGTGGGAGCCTCTCCCATCTCCTCAGCAGCACTAAGGATGTCCGACTGCAACTTAGGCCTGCTCCCCACTGGCAAGTGGACATTCTCCATGGGGTCCCAGACAGCGAGAGGGCACAGGCCAGGCTGAGGGATCCCCCTGAGTGCACAAATTTTTGTGCACCGGGCCTCTAGTTAAAAATAATTTTAAAAAAGAAAAATATGGAACAGTTTTTATATAGATCACAAAATCCAGTAGAATGAAAGAGGGAAATCTGAGTAGTTGGGGGGGCTCGAGCACTAATCTTTGGTGACCAACTTCATATAAGTCATTTATTCTCATATTCATTACAACAACATAGATGGACTGAAACTTATGAACACGTGGTGTTTGCCATAGGGAAGGGTTGGGGGAAGAAAGGGACCCTAATATGAGGTGACAAGAGAAGATTTGACTTTGGGTGGTGGGCACATGGTGCTATGTACAGATTTTGTAGCTTAGAAATCCACACATGAAACCTATATGTTCATGTTGACCAATGTCACCCCAATAAAATTTAATTAAAAAATAATATGGATATGATATTAACACTATATAATAACAATTCTATTAAAGTAAATTAATATTAATAATTTTAATAATAAATCTTTTATATACCCATTCAAAGGGCTGTGCATTATGAAAGCAGACAACATAAAAATAGTTTTTTATTCAAACAAACATTTTAAAAACTAAAATTCAGATAGGAAAACTGAAGAACCAGAGTCAAATCCACAATATGTATAAAGATGAACACAAAATGCAGGAAGATTTAAAGTTCTCTGAGAAGAAATCAGTGCAAAGAAAAATTAAATTTCCTCCATGAAGGAGTGACTATTTCTGCCCCTGATTTGCATGAGTAAAAAGTGAAAGGAATTTTCAATAAGTACATGCATTTTATGAGAGGCTATCAAAATAGCCAATAAGCATATGAAAAGATGCTTAGCGTTATTACTTAATACATCAAGAGAGGTGAAAATTAAAACCCAAAATAAGATTCCACCAAATACCTACCTGAATGGCTAAAACTTAAAAGGCTAACAATTCTAAGTGTTGACAAGGATATGGAACAATTGGAACTCTCATATATTGTTGGTGGGAATATGATACAATAACTTGGAACAGTACTTGGTAGTACCTATTAAAACTAAATATATGCCTACTACAACCAAAGAATTCCACATATATTCCCAAGAGAAATGAATGCATGTGTCCACTAGAAAACAAGATAAGAATTCATAGCAACTTTTTTCATAATCAAACACTAACATCCCAAATGTTCATTAACAGTAAAATAAGTAAATATTTTGGGGAATATTCACTGGACTAGAGTTTAAAAAAAAGAATTATTGCTTAATATAACTAACATGAACTTTTTAAAAAGACATAATCAAGAGTAAAATGACTCAAAGGAGTAGAGCATGTGTGATCCCATTTTTATAAAGTTTAATAACTAATAAAACTAATCTGTCTTGGAAAAAAGTCAGAAGATTTGTTTTTGGGAGGGAATTGTGGACAGGAGAGTGTTGATAGAATAGATGCAAAGGGGGAGCCTTCTGGCTTGCTGAAAATGTTCTATAGCTTAATGTTGGTGGTTGTTACATTTGCTCAAGTGTGTGCATTACATAAATAAGTAAAAATTCACCACTTGAGATTTGTGTACTTTTTAGGATGTGTACTATACTAAATAAAAATTAAAAACTAAATATTTTACATCTTGGAAGGAGAAGTAGATACAAGACTTATCAGAGTTTTCCTTTCCATGGAAAGCATAAGAGATGAACATTTCCAATGTCTTGTTGGCTTCTTCAAGGCCCAGCATGAAGAACCAATAACAATGGGTCATTTGTTTTCTGTAGCTTATTGCTCTCTGCCTTTATGACATGTATATTAGTTTCCTGGGGCTACCATAATAAATTACCACAAACTTGGTGGCCTAAAATAGCAGACAGAAATTTATTATCTCACAATTTGGAGACCAGAAGTCTGAAATCAAGGTGTCAACAGGACTGCACCCCCTCAAAAAGCTCTTCGGAGAATCTTCCTTGTCCCTTCCAGTTCCTGGAGGCTCCAGGTGGCTATCTCTGTACTCACATGCTTTCTTCTCTGTGTCTTCTGTTACAAGGACACTTGTTATTAGATTTAGGGGTCATCCAGATAATCCAGGATCATCTCATTTAGAGACCTTAAACTTAATTACTTCTGCAAAGACCCCTTTTTCCAAATAAATTCACATTCACAGGTTCTTAGTAGTAAAGCATGGACATATCATTTGGGTGGCCACCATTCAACACACTACAATATGTATAAATTTAAATGAATGCAATTTCCCATTATAATAAATATAATGTGTAATCTCTAACGAGATAAGAACAATAAAAATGTATGTTTGTTTTGTGCTTTCCACATGTCAAAGGTATTTTCACTTTTTAAATCTGATTTGACCTTCATAATCAGACTCCATACAATAAAAAAAGAGATTTACGGTGGTAATTGGGTTATATTTACTCATCATCTCTTTGTTTACTTAACCAATAGGAACCCTGCTATAGGGAGACAATGTTGAAAGTTTTAGTCTTAGTTCATAAGGAGAATTGGTTTATGTCAATTTTAAAGAAGTAGAGAATGAATTTAACTTCTCACTGACTAAGACAAGGGTTCAAAATTACTTCAACAGTAACAGTTATGGATATGATGGCATGTGATAAAAGGACAAAATTCTTCAGTTAAAACTTCCTAAGAAACAAGTTTGATGTGAATATTATGGATATTTTTTCAAATATCAAATATATTTGCAATTTTAGAAATACCAGTCCCTTTACAAACAGGCATTGTTTATATTCTTCCTGAAATTATGTTATCAATTTGTGTGATTTTATGTGTATTATGTATGTTTCTTTTTTAAATGAATTCACTATGGTAGTTAAAGAGCTGAATTCATGTTTATAAATAGTATTGAACAATTATTCATATAAAATAGATTTTACTAACACAAAATATCCTATAAGTAACCTATGTGTATTACATATTTAAAATGTAAATGTAATTTCACTTACAAAAAATTTGATTTTCATACAAGTATTCATCTCTGCACAGAATAAGACTTATCTGTGTTTCTCATTTAAAATGCAGTGGTTATTGCATTATAAGAAACAACTTTGGCTTTCACGGGCATTGTGATTATCTCAAACCAAATAGCCTTAACTATTCTTTTGTCCTCTCGAACTTAAAAGGGGAATTTCAATTTTCTAAATTGCTGCATAGAAATGGAGAATTGCCTTTTGTTGTCGAGCTAAAGACAAGATTCTAAGGAAACCGCAAGGAAGCGTTTCCCTGCAATAGCATATTATGAGGTGTGGACTTAAAAAAGCTTTTCTATTGCCAATATTGTAATTGGGCAGATGTCTGCTGCATATACCATGTCTGCATCAAGAGCCAGACTTTCCTAAGAGTTAACTATTAGAAGCATTTTAGATTATAGCACAAAGTACTCCCTGATCATTTTGCAAATGAAAATTTTCGTCCCCTGACAATTTTGTATATGTTTGAGAAGATGGCCTTTAAAATGAAAAGCACAGGCAATAGGATAAGATGTAGCAAGCCAGAAACAAGAACATAATGGAGAACGGCAGCAGCAGAGGGCTAGACCTTTTACAGGAACCAGTAACTGTCCTGTTATGGAGGCATTTCTCTGAAGACATGCTGGATTCCAAAGGGTCTCACAGGATTGGGAAGGATGCCGGAAAGTAACCTACCTGGAGGCACCACTTGGTTGTAGGGTGCAAGCTAGGGGCATACAGTCAACACTATAGCAAAGTTATAGGTGTGCTTAAATTTCAGGCAAACCCAAATGCAAATAATATAAGTAGATGATTATGATAGATGATAGATAGATAGATATAAAGATAGATTGATAGATAATACATAGTCAAATAATTAAATAACAATGAATGGTTCTAGCTGTGTCAAAGAATCTAGTAGAGAATAATAGGAGAGAGTAGCTATTTTAGTGTCTGGAAAGACCTCACTGATGAGGTGGCGTTTCTTACCATCTTAACAATTGGACAATAACCATGGTAAATTCTGTTCCATGATCAGAATCTAAACATAATAGCCATAAGGTACAGTGCAAAAATAACAGACTTCTTCAACCAAACCAAAGTTGCATGCCTTATGTCCCTCTAAAAGCATGAAGATCCCTTGCACACAAAATTTCATGTAAAAAGAAGACAGTTGAGTAGACTGGTACATTGTCCTCTAGTTTTATGGAATTCCAAGCTCACTGAAAACAGCTTACAGAAACAGACAGTTCATTGGGTCTGGTGCCTGGCAAAATGTAGCGCGCAGCACTTACTCCCAGCCAAAGCACTGCTCACACCTTCAAGTCTACAAGGAGAATGCATTCCAGCATTCAGTGGTCCGTTCTGGTCACTGTTTATAGAAACTTCTCATTCACTTCCCCAACTCAGTAACTAGCAAACTTAATCATTATTTTTTAAATTATATGTTTTATTGATTTCAGAGAAGAAGGGAGAGGGAGAGAAAGAAAAAAAATACTTCAATCTTCAGAGAGAATCATTGATAGGTTGCCTCCTGCATGCCCCCTACTGGGGATTGAGCCAGAACCCGGGCATGTGCCCTTGATCAGAATTGAATTGAACCCTTCAGTCTACAGGTTGATGCCCTATCAACTGAGCCAAACCAACTAGGGTGCAAACTCCATTCTTACAGTTTCTCAGCCCAAATCCAGTAGAACTGTCCATAACTCCTCCCCTCTCTCCTCCATCAGCAAATTCTGTCAACTCCACCTTCAGAATGCATCCAAAATTGAACATTACTCCACACTTCCTCAACTAAGACTCAGGGTCCAAGCACAGTCATCTTGCACCTGGATTCTTGCATAACCTCCTCCTCAGTCTCTGCTTCCATCCTATCTTACTAAAGACTATATTATCAGTACAGCAGCCAGAACAATCCTTTTGATGAGATTTTTCTCTTAAAAACTCTCTGATAATTCCACATCAAAATCAAAGCAAACACCAAAATCCTTCAAGCTCTTGTGTGATCTAGGACTCTGTTACCTCTCTGAACGTATTTCTCTCCCTCTCCTCCCTCACCTTGCTTCAGGCACCCTGGCTTTCCTAAGACTCCTTCATACTCCAGGCATGCTCACACCTTAGGGCCATCTATTTGCTGTTTCCCCTAATGGACTATTTTTCTACAGATATTAACATGCCTCACTCCCTCACCTTCTTCAGGTCTTTATTCAAATCACTAAGGTCTCCCCTGACCATGCTATCTAAAACCACAACCCACTTCTTCCCCCTAGCACTTCTTAACTCCCTTACTTTTTTCTCCTTAGTACTTATAAAGTCCAATATCTCATTTATTTATTGTGTTCACTCTCTGCCTGTCCCACTAGAGCAGTGATGGCGAACCTTTTGAGCTCTGTGTGTCAGCATTTTGAAAAACCCTAACTTAACTCTGGTGCCGTGTCACATATAGAAATGTTTTGATATTTGCAACCATAGTGAAACAAAGACTTATATTTTTGATATTTATATATTTAAATGCCATTTAACAAAGAAAAATCAACCAAAAAAAATGAGGTGACACGCGTGTCATAGTTTCGCCATCACTGCACTAGAATGTAGCCCATGATGGCCAGAATCTAAGTCTGTATCCTCATCCATTAAAAGAGAGTACTCAATGCCAAATTATTAGGTGCCAAAGCCTCATTTAAAACTATTTACCGGTATTCAACACTATAAACCTGGTTTAGGTATAAACATATATCATATACAATTAGGGTCGTATGAATATTTATATGTGTACTAATATATCTGAATAGAAAAAAAACACTAGAAATAAGTAGAACAATATATTAATAGCAGATCATGCTGAGTGGTTATCCAAGTAGTTATCTGAGTAGTGGGAGATAATTCAAGGCACTTTTAACTTTGTTTTAACCCTATTCAGTATGTTTTTAATTTTTAGATATAAATTCATAAATGATTGTCTTTAAATATATAAGAATCAGTAACAGTTTTCCCAAAATGTATAACCTAATGGAAAAATAAAGATCGAATTACCATACCTTAAAAATCCTAAGAGCAGTATCAGAAATTTATACATAAATCATTGCACCTAAACCTCAATGACTCACATTTTTTTTAATGACAGAGGATTGCTAAATTTTCTGAAGATAAGCAAAATACCAAATAATTTGTATTCCTTCAATTGAGATGCCTAGCATTTTTAACTAACTGTTTTTGCTGCATTTGGAAAAACTAATGACTAACCTCCCTCTGCTAAACTAGAAATTGAAGTAAATCAATAAGAAAGAGGTAAGGTGAGCTACTGAGTTCTTTGCAGAGGGTCCTATAGGTTATATTGATTGTGAAAATTCTTAAGGGCAAATGAAAAGCAAGGCAGTAAACTCTCTATTTAGTCCAGATTCTTGCCTCTAGCTACATTATAAGGTTCTCCAAGATGCTTCACTTCGGCAAGATCCCAGGGAAATCTGTCTGCAAAATCCCTCTCTTGTCAGACGGGGTCACTGCATCAGACTGGGTTATGAGATAAAAGAGTCAGCCTTAAGCAAAATGGCCAAGCCAGTAAATGTGTCTCCTGCACTGTGCCACACACAGTAAGGTGCACAAACCTGTCCTTTGCAGTTTCTCCTTCCACTCTACGCCTGAAAGGGCCCCGTGTCCTGTACTGAACACCCTCTCACTCTAGCTTTCAGGACTGACCCATGTAGATTATGCTATCTTCCCAGTAGTGGCTTGACCCATACTTTAAAAATCGAATATTTTTACTGATTTCAGAGAGAGGAAGAAAGAGGGAGAGCCCAGATGGAAACATCAATGATGAGAGAGAATCATTGATTGGCTGCCTCCTGCCCACCTCACACTTGGGATCAAGCCCACAACCCAGGCATGTGTCCTGGCCGGGAATCCAAACGTGACCTCCCAGTTCATAGGTCAATGCTCAACCACTGAGCCATGCCAGCTGGGCCCATGTGACATTTTTTGTTCTTCCTCCATGTATGTTCATAATCTCCAACCAATCTGGAGAACTAGCTTGCCCTTTAAAAAATACTTTAATGGCTGATGGGCATGAAAAAAATTGGTTATGGTGGTTTTCTTCTTTCAGGCAGCACACCCAGATTAACAAGGCCCTTCGAGAGGTCATAAGTCAGACAAGAAAAAAAAAATGGCTGCAATAGTGAGGACTGCAGACCTTGTTTTCTAAGCCTTTTGCATCTCACCATAGAGACAGCCACCCGCTCTAGTAGTGCCAAGTCCTCATCAAGAGAGTAAATATCTGCAAGCATTTTTGCAGGGTTCTGTTGGAATTAGTGGAAGAAATAAAAAGGGGAGAAGAAAACAGAAACAAGGAATGGGCAGAAGCTTAGCATCTGAGTCAATGGACATGCCCAAGGGACCCCATAGAAACAGAAAGTCAAGTAGTGAACTCAACAGCTGTGAGGCTGTAAAATCATCAGCTGTAAAGCTCGAGTGGAACCTCCCTTTCCTTTGCCCAAGTCTTCAGGGAGGTAGACGACACTCACAAATGTCTGTGTGCTCAATGTTCCTCTATGGGAGCAACTCGATGAGGAAAAGGATCAGAATTCTTCTTGAGATGATTAAATGAGCCATTTCCTGAATTTCTTCAGCAAAATCAGAGTCTTTGAGACAAAAAAAAAAATGATTGGGAAAATGTGAGCCACACTTCTCCCTTGGAGCCTTATATGATGCTCACTGTCAAGGTCTGCCACCGCCACTGGGAAGGAGTTCTGACCAATTTCATCGGATTCTCAAAGGTCAAGCTGTCTCAAATGACATGAGCTACAGGAAGCTAAGATTAAATATAATTGACATCAGTGCCACCCCATGGTCTCAAAACATGGCCAAGACAAAAGGTTCTCAATGGACCAGGTATTTCCCATGACAATTACTGAACAAAAGCTATCAAGTCTTGCTGTTGGTCATTTCACTTGGGCTTTCCTGGACTAGAAATCTTACCAAGATGTATCTGAGCAAAGGTCTCCCAGAAATGGTGAATCCAGGGAAAGTTCTGGTTAGTACTTGATGGCAAGGATACCCTAAATAACTTGAATGGGCAACTGGTCATTATGTGGCAACTTCATGTTCCTGATGTAGACACTGAAAACAATCACTCAGCTTAACTGCTTGCTGATTGGTTCAAACAAACAGCATCAACTTGGAGTATGCCAATATTTTTAACTCCTTCCTGGACAGTTGCCTTTCCTCTCTCTTTCATCTCCCCTCAACACAAATAAAAGTTATAATTTTTCTGAACCTCTAAATGCCACTCTTAACTCACCAATGGTTCACTTGCAACCTAAGTTATAGCATTTATATGTATCGCCCCTACTTCTCCAAAACACCTTGTTACATCAAGGATATGACTTCCATTTGTCACTGAGCTTGGCATTTAAGAAATGCTCACTGCCCGGCCAGCATGGCTCAATGGTTGAGCACTGACCTATGTACCAGGAAGTCAGGGTTTGATTCCCAGTCAGGGCACATGCCAGGATGCGGGCTCCATCCCCAGAGTGAGGTGTGCAGGAGGCATCCAATTAACCCCTTCCCCAATAATTTTTTTGTTAAAAACGTTTCTTTTTCAGACTAATTTTTATTTTGGTTCTATATAGTATTTTTGATGCTGGTTATGAAAACAGTTTTGTAATTATTTTTTCTTCCCATTTTTGTGGTTAAGAATAGTATTTCCTAAGGAAGTTTCTAGATGAAATTCTTTAGAATGGTACGTATGTAGCTGGTTTTTGAAGGTAAAGTTTTTAGACGAGTATACTCGTCGCCGACTGAAAAAAGAACATTTTGTGAAAACGTGTATACACGTTTCTGCCGGGGGAGGGGTTAATGATTCTCTCTCATCATTGATGTTTCCATCTCTCTCTCCCTCTCCCTTCCTCTCTAAACTCAATAAAAATATCTTTAAAAAAAAAGAAATGCTCTCTCATGTCTATTGGAAAACATAAAAGGCCCTTTCCTCCTTCAGGGGCTTTGTTCTTCCACTGAATTCTTCTTCCCCTGGCTTTCATTTATTTTTAGGTCTTTGATTCAACTGTCACTTTTTATTGACTCTTCTCATTACTTTCTCTAAAGCAGGCCTCTGCACCAGTTATTCTCTTAGGCATCACCTTATCGATTTTCTTCATAGCAATGATCATAATCTGTGATTATCTTGTTTCTTTCTGAACTTTTTCATTAATGTCTGTCTCATAAATTTTCTGAGAGTGGGAGCCTTGCGTGCACTGTTTATAGCTTCTTCCTGGAACACAGAAGGCACTCAAATTTTTGTTGCAGGGATGACTCCAGGTTGGGACAACAGCAGAGTTCTGTACTGGAGTTTCCTGCCCAGGACACAAGGTAAGAAATACCAGATAGGAAGGCAGTGGTTTCTGAGTGGGAATGTTTTTGCTTGCATGCTAGGTTTGCACTTACTTGGTAGGCCTGAGAGGTGTGGCATTTGACACAACAGCATGAATCCTACTGACCTATCGTGCAGGTGTCTGTGCACAGTACACCAGGCAAGCCCACTGGCAGAGGTCCAAATTCTTGTCAGACCTCTTTACCCACCAAACAGGGCACACAGCTGTAAAAGAATGCTGACAATTTTTTTTTAGCATATAAGTCTTTGTTGCCTTTTGTTGACTTTGTTCTGATATATCCAACCTTTTTCCTATTATTTTTCTTTTTCTCTCTCCCTCTCCTTTCTTCTCTCTAAAATCAATAAAAACATTTTTTTAAAAATGTCAAAAATCTGTTGTCCAGCCAGCATGGCTCAGTAGTTGAACATCAATCTATGAACAAGGGGGTCACGGTTCGATTCCCAGTCCGGGCACATGGCCAAGTTGCCGGCGTGCAGTGTGGGGCATGCAGGAGGTAGTGTTTCTATCTGTCCCTCTCCCTCTTTGAAATCTTTAAAATATTTTAAAAATTTGTTCACTTAGCATAAAAATAGTTATATTTTCTTTGTATTGAATTTATTGGGGTGACATTGGTTAATAAAAGTACATATGTTTGATCTGTACAATTCTATAAGACACCAACTGTATACCACCCAATGTCAAGTATCCTTTAATCACCATTTATCCCCAAGTATTAAAGTTTATTTAATCTGTTGCAAACTTTACAAAAACAGTGGTGATTTTAGGGAGGAAACATATTCATGTTAGGACTGCTTATCACTTTAAGAGTTTGAGTAAATTTGCCTTTTAAGCTCTGCATGTGCACACAGAGTCTTGGAATAACGAGGGAAGTATGTTAAAAAAAATTTTCTTTTTGGAAACTACAATTTATCTTGTTCCAAATGCTTTGCTATTTCTTAATCACTGCAAGTCTTCTTTTATTGATCTAACTAAAATTCTAGATAACATCATCATGGAAAACTGGCATTCCTTGCATTCCTCTTTAGCAAAAAGTTATGGCTTTGGAACATATGTTTATTTTCCTTAAGAACATAACAATTCTTGATAAAAAGAAATTTTTTGTCCATGGGAGTATCAATTTTTATATAATAATTGAATAATCATTTCAATTTTCTGTCAAAATCTATTATGTAAAAAAAATTTTATTGAGGCCAAACAATATTTTCTTCTTTTCTTTTTCTTTTTGTATACAAATATCACAAAACTGGTTAGTCAGGAGAATTTGTGATCATTTTTTAAATAAACCATTATCTGCTTGGAAGTAAAAGCAAATTATTAGGCGGGGGAAGGGTGCAAAGCCATGCCTTCTAACATAAGGTTTGATGCAAACTTTTGTCAATAAGCATTCCACATCGAGGAGATATTTTTCTCAATCAAATTCAGTATTTTTATCAAAGCCAATTCATTAGTCTACTCCAGTGGTCAGCAAACAGCGGCTCGTGAGCCACATGTGGCTCTTTGACCCCTGAGTGTGGCTCTTCCACAAAATACCACGCGCGGGCGTGCACGTACAGTGTGATTGAAACTTCATGGCCCATGCGCAGAAGTCGGTATTTTGTGGAAAAGCCACACTCAAAGGGCCAAAGAGCTGCATGTGGCTCGCGAGCCGCAGTTTGCCGACCACTGGTCTACCCAACTAAGAGAAAGACCATCCATGATAAAGTCTCTCAACCACTCTTCCCTCTACAACTCATCCTTTCCAGTACAGCAAGGACCCCCTCAGCCCGGCCCAGGGTTCTCCTAGTCCAGCACTTGGGTCCTCTCCCACTGCTCTTACACACAGTGTTTTGCAGCACACTTGCTCTCCATCCTCAGATCAGTGGCATGAACACTCAGATTTCTGTGTTTTTCTTCATGGTGTTTCTTCTTTATCCTTCCCAATTATTCAACCTGGATAAACAAATCCTTCCTCTGTGTTCCCATACAATTTGATGTATCTAATTATCGAGTTAACTAATGACCTGGTGCATGGATTCATGCACATTGAAAGGAAATTAATCAGAAGGTGGCCAGCGGGGCAGGACTGGGCAAAAAGGGCCTTCCCTCCATGGCATCTGCAGAGTGAGCAGGGTCCCTCTGGCAGGTGGGAGTCCCTTGGCCTGGCCTACAGGGATTGGGCCGAAACCGGCTCTCCGACATCCCCCGAGGGGTCCCAGAATGTGAGAGGGCACTCTGCAAAGTTGCTGACGTACAGGGTGTGAGATGCAAATACAAGTGTGCAGTAAACCAGATTTGGGGCCAACAGTGCCCCAGAAACAACATAACCCACAGCCGAAGGTGGAATTGCATGGCCCCACGAGGAATCAGGCTCTCTCCAGTTTCAGGGTGTGTCACCCGAGAACCACTGCTGCCAAGTCAGTGCAGCTTGACAGCTCCTACGTTGAACATCTTCCCCCTTGTGGTCAGTACATGTCATAGCAACCGGTCAGACAGGTAAGAGCCACCACTGCCAAGTCACTGCAGCTTGGCAGCTCCTGTGTTAAGTGTCTGACCCCTGGTGGTCAGTGTGAGTTATAGCGACTGGTCAGACAGGCGGAGGAACACTTAGCATATTAGCCTTTTATATATATATACTAGAGGCCCAGTGCACAAAATTCATGCATGGGGGGGCAGTCCCCTAAGTCCAGCTTGTACCCTCTCACAGTCCAGGAGCCCTCAGGGAATGTCCTACTGACGGCTTAGGCCCGCTCCCTATGGGGAGCGGGCCTAAGCCACAGTCTGTCCTCCCACTGCAGGAGGCGACAGGCTGATCAGGGGAAGGCGCCATCCCCATCACCCTGCTGCTGCTGCCACTGCCAGCCGCTGCAGCCACCAAGGTGTTTACATCAACACGGACTTCAGTCCCTTCACCATGAAAAAATGACAACTTTTTTTAGGCATTTTCAAGATGTCTCTTTCATAGGATGTTTCTTTCTTTTTGTCTTTTATCCTCACCTGAGGATATTTTTCCCTTGATTTTTAGAGAGTGTGAAAGAGAGAAGGAAAGACAGAGAAACATCAATGTGAGAGGGACACTTCAATTGCTTGCCTCCTGCATGAGCCCTGACCTGGGCCCCAGCCAGGGAGGAGCCAGCAACCTAGGTACATGCCCTTGATCAGAATCGAACCCAGACCCAGAGGTCCACAGGCCGAGGCTCTATCCACCTTCACTTTTTCCTCCAGGAGTGAGGTGGAAAAACTCTTGGATTCTTATTACCCAAGTTACCAAGAAAACTGTGAGTGACGTATAGGGAGCTTAGCCAATGAGCGGTAAGAAATGGTATTTCCTCTGCAACTCACACACAGAGGCAGGACTGCTGGTGCGCTGTCTCCCAGCGGGGGCAGGCCCCCCTGAGTGTTGTGTCTTTGCTCTGGGCCTGCACGGCTGCTGGGGCTGGGGGCAGGCCCCCCTGAGTGTGCAGACTCCTCCTGAGCTGGTTGTGACTGTTATGGAGTCCTGGCTAATTTGCATATTAGCTTTTATATAGAGAGAGAGACTAGAGGCCTGGTGCACAAAATTCATTCATGGGGGACAGGTCCCCTCAGCCCAACATGCACCCTCTCCAATCCAGGACCCCTCAGGGGATGTCTGACTGCCAGTGATCAGGCCTAAACCGGCAATCGGACATCCCTCTCACAATCCTGGACCACTGGCTCCTAATCACTCCCCTGCCTGCCTGCCTGGCTGCCCCTAACTAGCCCCCCCTGTTGGCCTGATCACCCCTCACTGCCTCTGTGTGCCAGCCTGATTGCCCCTAACTGCCCCCCATGCTGGCCAGGTCGCCCCCAACTGCCCCCTCCCTGATGGCCTGGTTGCTCCTAACTGACCCCCCCACTGGCCTTGTTGCCCCTGTTCCCCCCCCTTGTTGGCCTTGTTGCCCCAACTACTCCCTCTATTGGCCTGGTCACCCCTCATAGGCCCCCCACCAGCCTGGTCGCCCCACACAGCCTGCTTGTTCAGTCGTTTGGTCGTTCCTCACTAACCCCCCTGTGGGCCTGGTGAGGGCATGAGGGTTAATTTGCATATTACCTCTTTATTATATAGGATATATAGATTGTTCATGCATCTGTCTCCCCATCTCACCAACTCCTCAACTCCTCCAGAGGAGCAATCTTTTCTGACAGTGCCTAATGCTGGCATACTCTGGCCTAGGCAAGCATTCAGAGGTAGTCTGAACTTTGTTAATTGTTTAAAACTGCTTGTATATGTTTTCACATTGATCTGATTTTTCCAACTATTACCAAAAAGGAAGAAAAGTTACATCTAATAAAAATGTTATCCCCCCAAAAAAAATCCCTATTTTCAAAAAATATTTATTGACTATTTTTTAAATCATTTTTTAAAAATTCACTATTGACTGAGTGTCATCTCATATCATCCAGGTAAGTTGTTCAATTCAGTATCGACATATTCCCTTTATTTTGTTTGTTTTGTTTTTGAGGGTTTTTTTTCTCATTAAACTTTGTTATTTTAATGGGTCTTCAATTCTGTGACAGATTTTTGGTCATGTTGTTTCCATTAAAAAGTGCTGATTTTAAAAACTAATAACTTAAAAACTGCCACACTCACAAAAGAACCAAATGGTCCACAAAACATTCTCTTTTCCTTCTGAAGATTTTATGATGCATTGTAATCATTAACCAGCCTTTCACTATTAAACTTAAATAGCCAGTCGAGACACACAGTTCTAAGCCCATTCTTCCACCACTGAGTAAGACTAGAGTGGCAGGGGGAGGGGATAATATTCATTTAGCCTTCTTGGCTTTCTGGGCCGACTTGGTGACTTAGCCACTCCAGCTGCCTTCTTGTCCACGGCTTTGATGACACCCACAGCAACTGTCTGTCTCATGTCATAAACAGCAAAATGGCCCCAAGGAGAGCAGTCAGAGAAGCTCCCAACACACGTGGGCTTGCCAGGAGCCATATCGACGATGGCAGCATTACCAGATTTCAAAAACTAAGTACCATCTTCCAACTTTTTCCCAGAAGGACGATCAATCTTCTCCTTCAGCTCAGCAAATTTGCAAGTGATATGAGCTGTGTGACAATCCAGCACAGGTGCATAGGCAGCACTGATCTGGCCTGGGTGGCTCAGGATAATCACCTGAGCTGTGAAGCCAGCTCCTTCCCCTGGTGGGTCATTTTTGCTGTCACCAGCCACACTGCCAGAGGAATATCTTCGATAGACCCCTTCTTCATGTTGAAGCCCACATTGTCCCCAGGAAGAGCTTCACTCAAAGCTTCATGGTGCGCCGAAACCGGTTTGGCTCAGTGGATAGACCGTCGGCCTGCGGACTGAAGGGTCCCGGTTCGATTCCGGTCAAGGGCATGCACCTGGGTTGCGGGCACATCCCCAGTGGGAGGTGTGCAGGAGGCAGCTGATCGATGTCTCTCTCTCATCGATGTTTCTAACTCTCTATCTCTCTCCCTTCCTCTCTGTAAAAAATCAATAAAATATATTTAAAAAAAAAAAAAGCTTCATGGTGCATTTCAACAGACTTTACTTCAGTTGTAACGTTGACTGGAGCAAAGGTGACCACCAGGCCAGGCTTGAGAACACCAGTTTCCACTCGGCCCACAGGGACAGTACCAATCCCACTGATTTTGTAGACATCCTGGAGGGGCAGATGCAGGATCCTGTCAGTTACACCAGCTGGTGGCAGGATGCAATCCAGAGCTCCAGCAGGGTGGTTCCACTGGCATTGCCACCTTTACGGGTGACTTTCCATCCCTTGAACCAAGGCCTATCAGCACTTGGCTCCAGCATGTGGTCACCATTCCAACCAGAAATTGGCACAAATGCTACTGTGTCGGGGTTGTAGCCAATTTTCTTAATGTAGGTGCTGACTTCTTTAACAATTTCCTCGTATCTTTTCTGGCTGTAGGGCAGCTCAGTGGAATCCATTTTGTTAACACCCACAATCAGCAATTTCACACCCAGTGTGTAAGCCAGAAGGGCATGCTCACAAGTCTGTCCATTCTTGGAGATACCTGCTTCAAATTCACCGACACCAGCAGCAACAATCAGGGCAGCACAGTCAACCTGCAATGTGCCTGATGAACATGTGCTTCATGTTTTTGATGAAGTCTGTGTGTGCTGGGCACCAATGATGGTAACATAATGCCTGCTGGTCTCGAATTTCCACAGGGAGATATCAATGGTGATACCACACTCCCATTCAGTTTTCAGTTTATCCAAGACCCAGGCAATCTTGAAGGAGCCCTTCCCCATCTCAGCAGCCTCCTTCTCAAATTTTTTCAGTGGTTCTTTTGTGGATCCCACCACATTTGTAGATAAGATGGCCAGGAGTGGTAGACGCCAGAATCTACGTGTCCAATGACGATGAGTCGATATGATTGATTCTTTCCTTTCCCATTTGGGGTTTGATTTAGTAGTGGTTTTCACAACACCTGTGTTCTGGTGGCAAACTGGCAAACCTGTTTCGAAGAAGCCACTTCTTCCATTTAAAACAGAGGAGGAATTTTGTGCATTATTTCAAGCACTAGGAAATATCAAGATTGCTCACTCCTTGATAATTCTTACTAATTTAAATAATCTGTATTATGTGATTAAGTCACTGAACCAGGAGTATACTGGGAAATCAAGTGAAGAAGAGCATGTCTGCTGAAAGCCCTGATGAAAACATTGCAAAGAGGATAAATTTTACCCCAAGAAATGATCAAAGTCTATTATTGGCAATCTATGATTTATATCCAAACAAAAGGATAGATCATATTGGCTGTCTCTGTCGATCTCCTAACATACTAACTCCCTACGTTTATTCAAAATAAAATATTCGTCTCTCTGATACAGATGAAAAATTACTTAAAATCCAGCTCTTTTTGCTGTAGTCAGATCTACTAATATATACAGAAGTGATTTTTATGGCCGTACCTCCATTTCTTATGTCCTTGAATTACAATGACCCTGATGAAAACTCTAGAGCTCAGGGTTTTGCAGTCGTGAGGCAAGTGAGGTTCTCTGGGGCCATCCCAACAGACTGTCTCTAAAGCCAATGTAGTTGTAAGGGAAGGTCACTCCAACTGGGGCTACCATTGCTATGCATTTCCAGCATTCTCTATTTACCAAATACATAAAATATTAGAACTCCTATTTTGTGTACATCTGAATGTGCCCCAATGTTTTTCTACATGTTTACTAAAAGAATAAGTTGCATGACTCCACCAACCCTCAAAACTCTCTTGTCATCATATTGTATACATCCTTAAACTAAAGGTAGCCTTTAAAAGTCAAACAAGTACTAGCATGAAATAATGTAAGGGAGAATTAGCAGAAGAATGGGTAGAAAATAAGAACTAAAGTTTAGATGGTGGAAAAAATCTGTCTCAGAAATCTCAATAAGTCATTATAATTAAAAGAGAAAATACAACTTCAAAGCATTGTAATTGCTGCAAACAAATAAGCTAACATTTTTCATTTTTTTCAACATCCAAAAAAGGACAGGAAATCTAAGGGATGGCAAAAAACTATCCCCTGTGTGCATGTTTTCCTTAAAAGACTTACCCATCCAAATTGAAAGTGTTCAATTCCTTAAGACATTTCACATTATGTATGAAAAGAATAAGATTTTCAAATTAGGATGAAGCAGCTATTATATCTCAATGTATCTATTGCAAAATAAGGAAAGCATATTTCTATAGTGGAAAATACCTTTTGTTTATTCTATGCCAGCAAAGATGGCTTTGATTTTTAGAATATTGTAACATTCAATGATGTTTTGCCCACCGTTCTTTTCAGACCAGTTTTTACAGAAAACATTTGAGAAGAATGGGAAAGAAATAAAGCGGGAAAGAATAAACTACCAATTTCAACTACTGGTGCACAGTAGTTCTTAAATTAAGCTCTCAGAGAAATGAAAAATGACACAAGAAAACATCCACTTTAGAGAGAGTTCATGATGATATGCAAACTGCTGTCAAGTTGGACTCTGCTCATTAAAGTTTTAAGACTATCGTCTTGTGGCCTTTCTCAGAGGCAGCATCCTGTACATGACGGCTGTCTCATGCTATTTGTACACACATTAATTTGTAAAGAGATCCAAGTGAAGCCTGAAAGGAAACAGTGAAGGGTTAGAGCCCACTAATGCCTGATAGGATCTTTTTCCCATTATGGAACCAACACAAAATCCTTAACCAAGTTAGGGAGTCAGGTTGTGTATGCACAAAAGTTAAAACAGATATACACTTATATGTACACACATGTGCACACACACACGATATGCTGCTCTTCTTTTTAAACAGTTTCATGTTCTAGACATCCTCAAGATGAAAACGCTACCATAGTAGCTACAGTCCTCTAGGGATCAGATGACAGCTCAGAATGTGCACTCTGAAGCCAGACTACACAGATTTAAATCCTGTCTCTTCCATTAAAGGTGTATGACCTTGAGAAACTTACTTAACTTCTCCATTTATTAATATTCTCATATGTAAAATGAGAATAAGATCTACTTCATTCGGGCAGTACCCTCAGTGGTCCTGATCTGTCTCCTGCTTCAACAATATTTGGATGGAACAGACCCAGGGACGCCCCTTCTCCCAGCCTCCGACCTCCCACCTGCGTCTCATCCAGTCACCACCTTCAGAACCACCTCCAGGACCAGCCAACACACCGGTTTCCTTTCTACCTGAACTCCTTATTGCCAAACAACCATGAGCTCCCAAATTCATCAGTATTCCACCGAGGTGGAGGCTGCTGCCCACCGCCTGACCCCCCGCCTCTGCGGGCCTCCCATACCTACCTCTCTCGGGGCTTCTATTGCGACCATGAAGATGTGGCTCTGGAGGGCATGGACCACTTTGTCCATGAGTTGGCAGAGAAGAAGCCGAGGGCGCTGAGCTTCTCTGAAAGTTGCAAAACCAGCATGATGGCCGCACTCCCTTCCAGGACGTGCTGAAGCCTCCCAAGGTGAGTGGGCAAAACTCAGGGCCCATGGAAGCCGCCCTGGCCTAGGAGAGGAACCTGACCCAGGCCCTTTGGAGCTGCGGGCCCTGGGTTCTACCCCCAGACCCTCAGCTCTGTGACTTTCTGGAGAACCACTTCCGGGGTGAGGAGGTGAAACTCATCAAGAAGATGGGCGACACCTGACTCACCTCCACAGGCTGCGGGCCCCCAGGCTGGGCTGGGCGAGTATCTCTTTGAAGGGCTCAGCCTCAAGCATGACTAGGAGCCTTCGGAGCCCAGAGGCCTTCGAGGGGCCCCTCTGCATCCCCTGGTGTCTCTGGCTTTTACCTGAGTCTCTCCCCCCAAACTAATAGCCATTCTTTTAACCACCCAGAAGCCCTCTCTCATGCGTTGGACCAAATGAAACAATAAAGATCTACCTCAATTGGTTGTTGAGAAATAGCACTAGAAATATGGGGGCGGGGGGGGGAGCAGCACAAAAATATCAAAGTATGTTATGAGTATCCCCTTTAGTTCCTACTCAAAACATTTGGGGCTTTTTTGTTGTTTTTTTTCCCGCAGTTTTATTGAAATATAATTGACATTTGGCAAAATATGTATAATATTTTTCTTTACCCATTTATTTGTCAATGGACACCAGTTGTTTCCATGTCTTGGCTATTTGGCTATCCTATATAATAAAAGCCTAATATGCTAAGTGCCCAGTTGTCCAGTAGGCTGTTCAACCAATCAAAGCATAATATGCTAATAGTATGCCAAGGCCGCTCATCACTCGCTATGATGTGCACTGACCACCAGGGGGCAGACACTCTGACTGGTAAGTTAGCTTGCTCCTGGGGTCTGGCCAATCAGGACTGAGTGAGACAGGCCGGACATGCCCTGGAGCCCTCTCACAGTCCCTCCCTCGCTGACCAACCTTCTGTGTCCCTCCCAGACCCCGTGCACCGGTGGGGTCCCTCCACCTGTCCTGCACCCTCTCACAATCCGCGACCCCTCAGGGAATGTCAGAGAGCCAGTTTTGGCCTGATCCCGCAGGCCAGGCTGAGAGATCCCACTGGTGCACAAATTCCTACAACAGGCCTCTCTTGTTAATAATACTGATGTGAAAGTTAAATGCAGTTATATAGTGTTTTCATTTTCAGATATATTCCATAAGTGGAATTGCTAGATCATATAGTAGCTCTATTTTTAATTTTTTCATAATCTCCATACTGTTTTCCATAGTGGCTATGCCAATTTACATTCTCACCAACCATGGGCAAAGTTTCTTTTTTCTTCACATCCTCACCAGCATTGGTTATCTCTTGTCTTTCTGATGATAGTCATTCTATCAGGTTTGAGGTGATAGTTTGTTGTGGTTTTGTTTTGCATTTCTCTAATTTAGTGATGTTGAGCAGCTTTTCATGCACCTATTGGCCATTCATATATCTTCTTTGGGAAAAAATGCCTATTCAGGTACTTCACCATTTTTAATTGGATTATTTGTTTTTTTCGCTATCGAGTTGTATGATCCCATATGGCTGATCGGAGGTTTATTTTTTCCTCCATTCCATAGGTTATCTTAGCATTGTGTTGATTTATTTATTTATTTATTTATTTATTTATTTATTTATTTATTTATTTTGCTGGAGTGCTTCTTGAGTAGCTAAGGTGAACTACTGGGTTGAAGCTTGTGAGAAGGACCTTTTATTCTATAATTCCTGAAGTATTGTGAACAAAAAGTCAAAATGCAAAATAATATAAAAAAAGGTGAATTGAATTCCAATTATTCTCAAGTCCTGGTGGGGGGCAAATATTCTTCCATTCAGTAGGCTGTCCTTTCGTTTTGTTGATGGTTTCCTTTGCTGTGCAGAAGCTTTTTAGTTTGATGTAGTCCCACTCATTGATTTTTGTTTTGTTGCTTATGCTTTAGGACTAATGTCCAAAAATTCATTGCCAAAACCCATATCAGGTAACTTTTTTCTATGCATTTTTTCTAGGAGTCTTATGGTTTCCAGTGTTACATTTAAGTCTTTAATCCATTGCAAGTCAATTTTTGTGAATGGTAAAAGATATACTACTTTTGCAACTTCCTAAAAGTCTATAATCATTTTAAAATAGAATGTTAAATAATGTTGGCTAACTACAAATATTTGAAGGTTTTCCAAATCTAAGATATGGAAATATGAAGAATTTGTTTCACCCTTAATTCTCTCTATATCTCAAACTTAGAAACAGCTTTGGAAAAGAAGTTGGTATGGGCATTTGTATGTATATAGAGTGGGCAGGGGAAAGTAGACCAAAGGCCAGTAAGGGTCCTTGGACTTGGTGCTATTGAGTTGTTGGATTTCTTGGGGTGATTTTATTTGCAAGTAAGAGAAGACCCAACACAAACTGGCTTCAACTGGAATGCACTGGCTCAATGCAGTACGGAGACTATTTAGGCCTCTGGTATGGTTTGATTAGGACTCCAGCCTGTTTATCTATAATTCACTGAGCTCTGCTCATCCGGGTGCTTCCTTAGCTTTATCCTGAGACTGGCTCTCCTCCTGACAGCCAAGTACCATTAGCGGTTCCAGGCCTCACGTAAAGATGCAACATCATTCAGAAGGAGACATAACTTCTCCCAAACTTTGAAAAAATGCCACAGGCTTCACCCTGATTGGAACAACTCATGTCATGTGGCATTCTAGACCAATGCCTGTGACCAGGGAGATGGAATTGCACTGTGAGCTAAGCCAATTACAAGCCACTTCTGAAGCTGGAGCTCAGGTCAACTATCAGGACTGGTGGCTTCTTTAGAGTAGAGGAGAAGCAACAATAATGTCCACTGCAAACTCACATGTACCTAACAGAGGCTGTGCCTGCCTAAAAGTCATGTGGATAGTATTAACCAGAAAGCTTTGTTCCTTCATTTAATGTTCCATCCATTAAATGGTTGGGTAACAGATCCATTCAATCAAATATGCATTGTGAAAGATATTTTTGGCTTAATTAGCCAGCCAGTCGTTTTTTCTAATAACTAGAGAATTTAATTATTATTTCACTACTTTAATAGATGCCTTGATAGAGTGGTTTTCCAAATATCGATTACATTTTATATGAGTGTGCAGTTAGACTGTGTTTACCTACATCTAGTGTTTTTTCAAGGATTTTTTTTTTTGCCAATTTAAAAAATGAATTAGTTAAAGCAACCAAGTAGCTTACTTTTTTTAGGAGGATTAATCAATAACCAAGAACTAGCACAGTCACATTTTGTCTGCACAATGTACATTCAACCAATGGCAAAGTTGGAGAGAGTTGGGGAGTAGACCAGTATTTTCTTTCTTTTGCAAACTGACATATAACTGATCTATTAGTCTTTTCTCCTCCATCCTCAAATTTACTTATAATTTTATCAAATCAACCAGTTTTGTTTGGCACCATAAAGCCACAATACATATTCATGCTGTTTACCCAGTAAATTAACTACAATATTATGGAAGCATTTCTCATATGCAAATGTGCACTATGAAGTGCACCGAACTGAACACCAGCAGCAGTTTCCTCTAAAGTTTAAAAATCAGCTCTTAAAATTTATCTTCTTTAACCATCTGGTCATGGTGCTAAATGACTTAGAAAAATTGTCTCACACTTTTACTGGCTTGAGAGAGGGTAAATTTTTGTTTTTAGTATCTTCTATTAATCTTGTATTCAAATGAAGAGCAAAGAGGCCCTGATATTAGCACATACACTGTGTGCAGCTCAGGTATCTACTGTGCATATCTACTATTTCTTTATATTCTAGAAATGTTCTTTTCCACATACTCCCACTTAATATTTCACTGTTACTCTCTTCTAGACACACAGGTTTGTTTTGTTTTGTTTTGTTTTAAAAAAGGTTTATATGTACAAAAACCTTTTTATTCCTTTAGTCTTTTGATTTATCTTCTTATCCTGATTCATGGACATCCCCCTCTTTTATTTAATTATACTGTGTCATCCTCTCCCTGATTTTCTTTAGCCTATGAAGTGCAAAGGACCTTGTATTTCCACTGCATCTTTTATTTTAGCTTGGCAATTTTTTTAATTGAATGCTCTTCTTCACAAATTTGCAAAAAGAAAATTTGCTTCTCTGTTTCTCTCAAGATTTAGTCTTCAGGGAGAGCTGGAACAGAAAAGAGATTTTAAGCCTTTCTATCTATGTATAGAGAAAGGAAGTCTGTTACCTGAGCAACTACAAGAAAAACTGCCTAAATGTAATATTTTAGAAATTGCAAAAACACACATTTAGCTTTTCCTCTATTAAATGTAGTTTTATTCTAAATTACAGTTTTTTAAAATGCAAAGCTTATTTCCTAAATTAATATAACATTCTGCAACCAAAAAAAATGATTTCAAGACAATTTTCACCATCAAAGCTACTTCCTTCAGCTCTTTCCTCTTCTTTCTCCAAATATCCATGAGAGAAGTACACTACGAGGTGTCTTAAAACAAAAATGCATTGATTCCCAGTGGCTCTGGTAAACATTAACACCTTCTCTTACTTATATAATTTAATCTTTAACCAGAAAAAAAAGCGGGGTGGGGAGGTGGGGGGGTTAGGAAGAAAGAAAACTATTGTTTTGCAAAAAAACAGCTTTGTCTTACATTCTTGGGGAGACATAGCCAAGTAATTTAGTAATTACATAACTAAAGGAGTTCAGCATTTTTTGTTCTACTGAAATAACTAACTAACCAAAGACAAATGGTCCCAGAGAAGGCAAAGTTAATGTTTTTGCTGTCATGAATTCACCCAGAAGAAACACCTTTGCAGCTGGTCACAGTGAGAAAAGCCATCTGTATTCTCCACACACATTGTCCAACCTCAGTTACACCACAGGGGGCCACCACCCCATCTCACTCCTGCCCCAACACTGCAATGGAGTCACACTGAGTTCTCCATTTGGTTTGCTCAAGATTAAGAAGTTTTCATTCTCATAAGTGGAGGGGAAAAAAGGCAAAGAAATAGCATATCTTTAACAACAAAGCCCTTCTGTTTTTCCAAAACTACTCTGGGCTTATAGCAACCTGTTGGTGACTATGAGGTCTTAAATGGACCTAAACATTTTGGTCCTGCCTGAACCTACACAATTTTTCAAAGAATCTAAAATCTGAAACTAAGATTAAATTTAATAAATTATTATTGTATTTCTAGAATTCCTAGATTCCTAGAACCTGTAACTTTTCACTCACTGATTATTTTTATAGATTTAATATGATCTATATTTAGAGGAATCTTTACATTAGTTCTATATTTCTTTAGTTTTATTTTTTGTTCAAAAAAGAGAAGTGATTTAAACCCTAGTTTACACTTATTCACTCTTGTTTTGCTTACAGCCGACTGCATTTTCCAAATATGGCTGCAACAATAGCTCCCACCCTACTTGTTTTTCTCTTACAATGGGATCTGAACATACCTTCCCATAAAGTTCTAGTGCCAATGTCGCCCAGTCTTTGCAACTTATTAGACCCTCGTGACTTCTGAAATGGGAATTTTTAGGGATGAAATAGGTAGGCTTAGGGACTTTTTAAAATTAAGTGGGTCCATAGAAAAAACACCAGGCTACAGAGTTGCAAAAGGGTACATTTTTATAAGACAAGGGAGTTGGGAGAGGCAACAGTTACATTTCCATAAGACAAGGGATTTGGGCCAAAACCAGTTTGGCTCAGTGGATAGAGCGTCGGCCTGTGGACTGAAAGGTCCCAGGTTCGATTCCAGTCAAGGGCATGTACCTGGGTTGCAGGCACATCCCCAGTGGGAGATGTGCAGGAGGCAGCTGATCAATGTTTCTCTCTCATCGATGTTTCTAACTCTCTATCTCTCTCCCTTCCTCTCTGTGAAAAATCAATAAAATATATTTTTTTAAAAAAGACAAGGGAGTTGGGAAAGGCAGCAGTTACATTTCCATAAGACAAGGGAACTGGGAATAGCCAAAAGGTCTATATTTACAAAATAAAGAAGGAGGGAGAAAGCCCAGAGGGAATAGAGGAACAATGAGGGAGGAGGACTTCACATGTCCCATATGAGGTTTTGCCCTTTGAGCTCAGGAGTTACTATAGTGACCAAATCAAAGGGGAATAGCAACCAATCAGAGGGGATATCAAGGCACAAAAAACTGCAGCCTTTAAAAACCATGGAAAAAGGAACTTGGTGGGACTCTTCCCCCATCTCCCCATGTGGGAGTCTATACTTATTCTTCAATAAATTTCCTTTGCTATACCACCTTTCGTTCATGATTTCATTCTTCGACTTCACCAGACAAGAGCCTGGGAGACCATCGGCCCAGGGAAACACCATGCATTTCCAGTCCAAAAAATCCCGTACCACTCCCTTATCCAAGATGATAGCAGAAATCAGACAACCTGACTTTCAAGGCTGGAACATAATAAAATACCATGCATTTCAGCCTTGGTTTCTTGGGATTTGGTTCTTGAAACCCAGTTGCCAGGCTGCAAAGAAGCCCAAGCAAGCAGAGCAAAGGCATCCATTCACTGGGGAAAACTATCTAAAAGCCAAAATTGGGTTAGGATCACCCTTATACACTTCCATTATACTGTGTATTTTTCTTACTGGTCCATTACAGAAATAGTGATGAACCCATAACCCAAATATTTTTTCATTTACAGGCATCTTTTCCCTCTAGATTTTAATTCCAGGAGAGCATCAACTGAGTCTGTCTTATTCTTATCTCCTTTATGCCTAGAATGCCTGATGGTCAAAAGGTGTCAGCTGAATTACAGAAGGAATAAAACTGCCAAGTAACTGGCAATGCCTAGCTAGCATCAGGTATTTGACCTTCCGGATGAGGTCCAGCTCTTACAAAGGATTTGTGAAAGCCTACAAAAGGATCATGACTAATGGACTAAAAATTAAACGCTAATAAAGCTCAAATCTGAACAAAGCTGGCCATGCAGGAGACACTTGTAAGCATTCCATGTTTTCCCAGATCACAGTTATCTGGCTCGCCACCCGCCTCTCTTGGCAGGAGTATCTGTCTTCACTTTGAAGCCCTCTCTCACAGAGCTCTGGAGTCCCCATCAGGATGTTTCAGATGTGCCTGTGGAATGGATGAGCTCATTTGTCCAGAAACACCTGCATATTTCTCCTTTCTGGTTCAAAACCACTATAGTGATACAGTCATAAATTCCAATTAGCTATAGATCTTGGTGCTATTGACATTTTGGACAGGACAATTCATTGTTCTGAGGGGAGGAGGGGATTGCCCTGGGCACTATGGGATGTACAGCAGCATCCCTGGCCTCTACCCACCGGATTGAGGTAGCAACATCCTCCATCCCCCACCAACGCCCCCGTTGTGACTCCTGAAACTGTCTCTGGGCATTGCCAGATGTCCTCTGGCAGGAAAAACTGCCACTAGTTGAGAACCACGAAAAACAGAGAAAACACGGAAAAGCTGCCAGGCAGCCTCCAAGTCCCTGCCTAAGGGGCATAGTGCTTTTTGTGTTGACACCAAGGATCAGTGCCCAATAGCATGGCTGGTGGCCTTTTCAGTTTCCCTCACAGCCAGATCCAGGTGGCCCTGACCGGGCATTACACCACCTTACTTTTTCTGTACAGGGTCTGTGTGCCTACTGACCTGTCAATAGGCAAGCACCCTTCACCCTCATTTAAGGCTATCCCTTGCAGTAAAACCTCGAAGCAATATTTCGTGCATTAAATACCATGCAGAGGTTTTAGAGAACCCTCTAATATGTGTTCTATATTTTATTTTAACTCCTCTTCCTAGGGTCCAGGATAAGGCCATGTGGCCCACCCAGGGCACAGGTGATAGACACATACTACTCTCAGGGCCTCCACTACCCTCTCAAAGAGCACCTTCAGGATTCAAGTCATACCCACAGAGGATGAGCGTGGCTGAAATTCAGCCTGGGGCCTTTACCATAACCATGTATGAAATAAGTAGTGCTCATAGCAGGACGGAGCAAAAAATTACTACATTATTACTTGGCCTTTCTGTTCCCAAGGCTGGCTGGAAACGATAGCTAAAACCATCCGCTCACATTCCAGGCAAGTAAGTGTCATGAAATGAACATCCCTCCACATTTCTTGAAGTGGCCCAGGCTTTTCCAATGGTCACATTCCAAACAGCATCCCCTCCAAGACAGCCCCACGTTGCAATGCATTAAAATTGATGTTGTCTCCAGGGTCCCAACCAGTAGAGATGCAATAACTCGCATGGCTTTCTGCTCTCCTGCTGGTCTGTTTATAGAGGAGGCAGCCTGCTTACAAATTACTGAAACAGAAAAGCCAGATAATGATGTGTTCTGAGAACAGCCTCAGAAATACGGCTTGTGCTCCCTCCCTCTTGTGTTTCAGGGCTTTCTCTAGTCTCTGGCTGTGGGAGTTCTAGTTGAAGGGGCGTGATACAGCTGTTGCCCAGCCCCCACATAGCTCCGTTTAAAAAGCAGGGATCCCTGTGCAGAGTATTAACAAACACTCCCAGGAAACATATGGTGGCCATCCTCTGTGATTTTGAAGCTAGTGTTGTAAATATTCTCACCTAGGATTGAAAAGTTAGAATGTTCCTTCTCAATATTGCCCGGTGCTCCAGAGATTAATTTAAGGGGTGTCTTCCAAGACCGGTTAAAGCACCACCTCTTCTTCAGTTGCTATGTGGAATATCTGAAAATTATTTTATGTTTAGAAATTCAGAGAACTCGTTTCCCTTCTATGGAGTGATCCAACATTGGGGGGGGCGGGATTTTTTGGGGGGGAGGAACAGTTGCAACTAAAATATTGAGAGTGAGATTTGAGGTTATTTTCCACTATGGCAAAATGGATATATGGGCTGTTCTTATTGCATCTATGAATAGGAAGGTTCTAGAATAACAAGTAGTCTGGAACATAAATATGCAGGTTATTTATGATGAAACAGGACTCATCAGTCACACAGATGCCAATGACTCTGACCCACCTGCCCTTGATAATAGGAACTGTCAGTGATGCACTTGGGAGGCAGAGCACGTGCTTCAGCAGGTGACACAGCGGAGCAAAGCCTCAAGTAAGACAAGACCCGGTTCCTTCACTAAGTGGACGGGGAGTCCCAGGTCACCAGTCAATACAGTTTAACAATCGCCCGTATCTTTTCTTTGAACAGAAAAAGAAGGTTCTTTCACGTTAGTAATTGTTTCTGCCAGCCAATTAAAATCCCAGTCCAACGGGAAAACTATTCAGAAAACAGTGGTCTTTGATTCATAAAAAGAAAATATTTTTAAAAGTTCACGGCAGATCATATCTTAGCATAATTTTCAAGGAAAAGATGATAATAAAATGTGATCCCAACTGCATAGCCAATCTGCAGAGCAGATGCCAAGCCAGCTCAACTAAAGCGTTCATTCGGGTGAAGCTTAACAGCTTTGCCGTGTTATCTACTAGATTTTCTACCTGCTCAACAGTGCATACTAGATTTTGCTTCAACACTCTCTAGGGCAAGAATTGCTGAAATTTTCCACCTCGTCTCTTTCCGGAGACCCAAAGCAGGTAAGCCTCATGAGGAATATGAAGGAGAGAAAAACGTAATGCAGAAGTCATGGTATTTGAAGTCACTAGTCCATGCTTGGAGTAGCATTTGGGGGAGACTTCTGACCTCTTGTGCTTCTATTTATATTGTCAGCTACCTGCAGAAAAGTAAATGTGGTAGAACAAATGAAGTAAAAATGGCAGAGAAAGGAAATGAAAGAAGCATATTCTGAAATGCTCTCAGGAACAACAGGAGCTGTGCCAAATAATAAGCATAAACAAAATGTTACATTTCATGTAGCTGAGACTGTTGGAGCTTTTAATATTTATTTGAACGTTCAGTTTTACCATGGCTTTGACCACTGTCGGAAATATCCGGTCTGGGAACTGAATGAAAATTGATATGCAAGAGAAAATGTATTCAGGTTCCAGTGTTCATTCTAGTTCATCTTATGCATTCTCAGCAGGATGTTATTAACTGCACTGCAATCTGGCCCTACAAAGCCTTTCTGGTTTTAGATGCATACAGGGCCCCATTTGGGGAATTCTACTTTGACCTATTTGGCAGGTAGCAAAGAAAGCTGGTAGCTTTGAGAGAAGCTAAGAGCATGTCCAATATATGCTTCCCACAGCTTGGCAGGCCCTATGGTCCTAGAGAGGTATGTGTGTGTGATGGTAAAAAAAAAAAGAAAAAAAAATACCATGTGGAGTTCATGGCAGTTCCAAATAGGAGAAATGTAATGGAGATACACAGGATTCTAGAGCAAGGCTATTAAGTCTGCAGTAAAGAATTATAGCCCTAGCTGGTTTGGCTCAGTGGATACAGCATCGGCCTGCAGACTGAAGGGTCCCGGGTTTGATTCCGGTCCGGAGCACGTACCTCAGTTGTAGGCTCCTCTGCAGCCCAGGCCTTGGTCAGGGCTGGTGCAGGAGGCAACCAATCGATGTGTTTCTTTCACATCAATATTTCTCTCTGTCTTTCTCTCTCTTCCACTCTCTCTAAAAAATCGATGGAAAAAATATCCTCAGGTGAGGATTAAAAAATAAAAAGTGATGATACAAAGACCCCAAGAGATCATGTAGTTGGACCATCAAGAACTGGGTGCTATCATAGTCACTAAGTTAAAAGATTGGGCAAGTCCAGCAACAGACCACTATAAAACGAAAATGGTAAATCCTGGATCATGTGCAAGCCAGGACAGTGCACACAAGTAAGCTGCTTAATCAGGTGACTTATGATGATTGTTGCTGCATCACCTCGCCCACAACTTACACCTTTGGCCACTTGGATGGGTTCTTTATGACCAACTGACAGAGGAGGAAAAAATCCAAGCTTATTTCTTAGATGGGTCTGCTCAGTAGATAGGTATGATCTCACTCAATCCTCATCGCTAGGTTGAAAGCTTAATGAGATCAGAAAATTTGTCCATCTTGTCCACCATTTAATAACCAAGGGCGAGTATAGTGTCTATAGGTAGTCTTTCAAAAAATATTTCTTGATCCGATATGCCAGGTCCTGGGCTATGTAATAGGAGTATAGCAGTAAACACTTGAGTTTATTGAATTATAGTAGAATCAATAAATATTTGTTGGAGAATAAAAGAATAACAACCTTTTAGCATCCAGGGTTCCACCAGGAACCAGAATCCAATTCTAAGACTTTAGAGGCCAGAAATAGTGGTAAGCCTTTAACACCCCTAGGCCTAAAGATATAAGAGCTGAGGATGGTTTCAGAGGGTTAGATTGGAAGTATGAAGCCAGAACCATCAACAAAAACTGCAGTTGAGGGGCTGAGCCATGACCATAAAATATGGCCTACAGCAAGAAGGAGCCTGGAAGAGATATCTCACTGCTCTCTTCCTTCACCCTCTAATCCTCACCACTGTCTCTCTTCGACAACAACTAGAAGCCAGCTAACTGGCAAGGAAACCCTGGTGATGTGGCCTGCAGGGCCCTGTCTCCCAAAGAATTGATCAGATCACAGAAGATGAAGCAAGGGATGTGAGAGTAGGGGATAGAAAAAAAATGAAGAAAGCAGAATAAACACTTTGAGGGACATATCCTTTTTCCCATCTTAACAGATGAGAAATCTGAGGCTACCCCTAATCAGACAAGTAAAATTGCAGATGTAATCATTTGGTACAATTTTCTTGATAGAAAAGCAAACACAGAGAAATGAAATGACCTGCAACCAATTTGTGACAGAGCTAGAACCTGAGTTTCCTGCTCCCTAAGTAATGTTGCCACTCGATACACTTCTAGAATTCTGCTTTCCTTCCCATCAGGAGCCCCTGATGCAGGAAACACACATTAATTAAATAAATGAACAATTCTCTTCAGAACAGAAGTGCCAACATGGGAAGAAACTGCTCAATTGCTTCTCCTTAATGGACTTCAGCTGGGACACCAATGGGACGAAATAGGATGAAATCCTGGGAGTCTGAAGAGTTAGCATGAGTCACAATAATATCTTGATTGGCCACAGGTGATTTCACAGCCTCAGGCCAGCCATTGAATTGGAAGATCAATTTCACCCCAGCCTCACACAGTGATCGCATTTGTCTTCTGAAATTCGTGTTCCTTGAGCTTCCCCAGCTCCTCTTTCTCTCCTGCCAGACTTCAGCCTGGCATCTCCTAGCTTCCCAATTTGTCTCCCTTTCAGATTTAATTAGCATAGCACTCTAGGGGAGCCCCTCAGAGGGGGACAGTAGCAATCATGTCATTGATCCCCATGACATAGTTCATGTTCTCTGCCTTACTTTCTGGTTTTGTTGTTGTTGTTTTTTTTATTTTGTTTTTGCTGTTCCAGAGAATTTCTATTTCTCTTTATAGCTTAACTAAAGATGTTTAGCTGCTTTGAGATCAGAGGAAGAAGGGCATGTAAATTACCTCTGAGAGCAGGTGAGGCAAGGCATTCACGTTTATGAGATTCCGCCGACTTTCATCTGCAATGACTAATGGTGCTAAGGCAGACTAAAATGGAAAACGATGTTAATAGCAAAAGAACCGTCCATGGTAATTGGGCATTCAATTACAGTAGCCAAGAGAGCTGAGGAGAAAAATCACTGAAAGAAGTTCAGTGACCATTGATTTTGAGTGGATGGCATTAATTGATGAGAAATCAATACTCTTTTAATTGGAATTTTGCTGTCTGTGGATACATACATAGCACAGTCTATTAAGGTAAATGATAAGTCACCTTTGTTTTAAAGCTTCTAGCAGGAAATTAGAGATGAGATCTTGGAATGGGGCCTATTTTCCACTCACTTATATCATTTAACTATGAAATAAAATCAAAGAAGATGCTCTATTTATAACAGAGATTCCAAATCTAAACAGGCATCTCTCCCTCTGTTTATATAAATGCTGCCACTCCCCATCCCTGCCTCACCACCTTACTATCCACTGTTTCAGAGAAAGCAAAGCCATGTGCCTTAGAGATGGAGTTGTGTTTTGGTTTTTTGTGGTGTGTTTTTTTCTGCTTGGGAGATTAGACACTAGAAAACTCTATGGACCAGATTTCAGATTTCATTCAGATGCCATCACTTACCATAGATGCACTCTCTCTGATCTTCAGAGCTTCAATTATAAAATAAGAATAATAATATCGACTTCCTTAACAAAATGGTAAGGATTCAATGGCTGAAGCACTGTACAATGTCAGTCATGTGATGGCATCTGCTAATGAACTCTTCTGGGTGAATGTTTCATTTGCTACCCTAAACGCTCACCTGCTATTAAAACAGAAAAGTCCCAAAGAGTTTAGAGACCAGGTGGTTTCATGGACAGTACATCATAATTACCTCCATGTCACATCTCCTTGACATCTCTTCATGTCACTTCACAGGCCACTCCCAAAAGAAAGCCAACAGTCTTCTGAGCTGGTTGAACAATGTCAAACCCTCTTCCAAGTTCAGACCAACGGACGCAGATGTGGGATGTGGCCCTCAAAACAAGAGTGGGAAGATGCTGGCGGGCCTTGCTGTTCTGACAGGCCTGATTCGAAGCCCTGAGTGGACATTTTACACACAATCTCTCCCTTCTCAGGACTCATGTTCCATAGAGCAACGTGTGAGAGGAGAAGCCCCTACAAAAATTACGTTTCAGCAAAATTCCGAAAGTCTTGAAAATGAGGGAGAAAAATGCCAGAAGGAACTGGGAGCATGTTACGCCCAAATGCATCATCTGTTCTGACAGGCAAATTTCACAAGGAGCCAAACCTTGACAATTCTCCTCCCTGTTTTTTAAAAACTGCTTCCCTGGCAACCCCTTACTAAGCTGCGACAGCCACACTACATTGCAGGAGCCCTCTTTGCTGTCACCTCCCTCTCTGTGAGGCCAATTTATTCAGCTGAACTGTGCAGGTGGGCAGAAGACAGCACATCTTCCCCTTATGTGCAGCTCTCATAACTTATAAACTTCCCAGTTCTGAAATGGATGAAGGGGTAAGGAATTAGATTATTTGCTGGGGGGAGGGGAGTTCCTTTTCTTTGACGGCAAGCAGGAGAGTAAAATAATGCCTATTCGCTATATAGGGTATTGACATATTTTAGAAACATCACAGAGAAGCTAGCAACATAATGGCCATTTCTCACACAGGGAGCTTTGTATATTTATTTTCCAGATCAATAATTTTATTTTTCTAATATGTCCATTTTTTAATTTCTTTTTAAATATAGTTGGCATACAGTATAAGTTTTAAGTGTACAAGAAAGTATTGTCTATTTAAATTGTGATAGTGGAAAAGAAGTTTCAAAATAAATAAACAAAAACTACAGGTGTTGCCAAGATTGTATAAGATGTAAGAACGTACACACACACACATACACACACACAAGTTTAGCAAATATTAGACCACCATAGAAAAGGAAATCTATCTTTAAAATCTACTATTTTAGCAGCTGAAGAGATAGAGCTGTGAGATATTTTAACAAATATTTACTTAAAATGGCTACCCATGGTGAGAAAAGGTTACGGACAGGGGAGCTTGCCTTTAGGCATGGCTGAAATACTACAGGCAGAAGCTAATTCCATTTTCCTGTACATTTTTGGCAATATGAGAAAATAGACCTCTCTACTGATCTATGCATCTCTGTTTTACGCTCTAAACTACCTTCACGGTCTTGTCCTAGAGGCGAGGTAGAGGCCGAGCCAGAGTATCCCACAGAAACATCTCAGTCCTCGGTCTTCTTGAACAGCTTGCCATTTGTCTCAAACGGTAACTGCTTTCTTAAAAGGACAAATGCTAAACTGAGGTGTTTTCCTGATAATTAAAATAAGTTGAATCTTTTAGTCCAGATCCCAACTCCTCTCCTCATATGGCTCACTTAGTCAATAAACATTTAGTTACGATTCCAGACCAAGATGGCGACACAGGAGGCTCCTGAATTTATCTCCTCCCAGAGACACACCAAATGTATAGCTTCACAGGAAGTGATTCCCCCTGAGAGACACTCAGAAACTTGCTGAGGGACGCTCACACATGGGATGATTGAGAAAATGCCCACATCAAAACCGGTAGGAAAGGCTAAGATACCTTCTCGCCATATACCCCACCCCCACACAGGACATACAATCAGGAGGGTACCCCAAACTTCCAGCTTCTCCCTGGGGAGAAGGGGGTGTGCACTGTACACCTAACTCCCTGCCTTTTCAGACTCCTGCAGGAGGGATGGCCTCCCTAAATCTCTTAGCTCTGACAGCCAGCGTGGCTTTCAACCACAAGTCCCACAGGACTATAGCAAACAAAGTGGCTGTTAATATGGGCCATCTCCTCAGGGTCCAAAGCAGAGAGAGAGGCAGAAACGGCCATCTCCTAATCTTCCCCTGAAAGGGGTTTAATGCATCCTTTGCAAGCTGCAACCCGAGAGTTCAGCTTCTAATGAGCCTGCCTGGAGGTGATGACTGTGATCCTCCTCCCAGAGCCTGAATGAGCCCATGGGCACTGCCCCCTCTGCCTCACTCCAAAAATAAAACCAAGTCTCTGACTGACTTATTTCACTTAGCGTTATGCTCTCCAGCTCCATCCATGCTGTTGCAAATGGTAGGAGTTCCTCCCTTTTTACATCAGCGTTGTTTTCCATTGTGTAGAGGTACCACAGTTTTCTAATCCACTCATCTGCTGATGGGTACTTAGGCTGTTTCCAAATCTTAGCTCTTGTAAATTGTGCTGCTATGAACTCACCGGGTCAAATGGCGGTTCCAATTTTAGTTTTTTGAGGAAACTCCATACTGTTCTCCACAGTGGCTGTGCCAGTCTGCATTCCCATCAGCAGAGCACGAGGGTTCCTTTTTCTCCACATCCTTGCCAGTGCTTGTCATTTATTAATTTGTTCATGATAGCCATTCTGACAGGTGTGAGATGGTACCTCATTGTGAGTCAGAGAAAGATAAATATCACATGATTTTATTCATTTGCAGATTAAATATCACCTGATCTCACTCATTTGTGGAATATAATGAATAACACAAACTGATGAACAAAAACAGATCCAGAGACAGAGAAGCATCAATCAGACGGTCAAACCTCAGAGGGGAGGGTGTGGGTAAGGGGGAGAGATCAACCAAAGGACTTGTATGCATGCATATAAGCATAACCAATGGACACAGACACCAGGCGAGTGAGGGCGTAAACAGGAGTGTGTGTGTGGGGGGGAGGGGGGTATATGGTGAGGGTATAAGGACACATATGTAATACCTTAATCAATAAAAAAAATTAAAAAACAAGTCTCTAGCATCTCCTTGGAAGGAGCTTCTCCAGCATCTCCTTGGAAGGAGCTTGTCCACATAGCTAGTGCTTCAACCTTTGGCTCAGCCACCGAGGGAGGCTCAAAGGGACCAGTCTGAGAGCCAGCAGGGCCTGCATTCCCAAGTCCCCCAGGACTGTAGCAAACAAAGAAGCATTTTTTAATCGAGTGCAGGAGCACACACTCCCCAGCCCCTGCAGCTACACACCTGGGTGCAAAGCAGAGGGAGGGGGCAACAGTGCCCACCTCCCTCTCTCTTCCTGTTCCTCCTGTGTCTCCAGCATGGAGAGTGACTATATTCTGTACTTTGCCAGCTATTGCTTGCATCATAAGCGAAAAGCAGATCAAACCACAATAAATATCTCTCCTCACACCTGTTAGGAATTCTCCCATAAGAAAGACAAGAGATAACAATTGTTGTCAAGGATGTACAGCAAGCATGTCAAACTCAAAGGCTAACACGGGCGAAATAAATGAAGCATGCGGCCCATGGGCCGCAAGTTTGACATGCTTGATGTAGAGAAAAGGCAACCCTTGTGCACCGTGGGTGGGAATGTAATTTGGTGAAGCCACTATGGAAAACAGTAGGGAGACTCTGCAAAAAATCAAAAATAGAACTACCATATGATCTAGCACTTCCATTTGCAGGTATATATGCAAAGAAAACAAAATTGCTATCTCAAAGAGGCATCTCTACTGCCATGGGCATTGCAGCATTATTCACAACAGCCAAGGCATGGACAACAGCCATTGTGTCCTTCCACGCACAAAGGATGAAAAAATGTGATAGATGATTAATAGATGATAGGTAGATAGATAGATAGATAGATAGATAGATAATAGATAGATATCCTCACTCAATAGAATCTTATTTTGAGCAGCAGTGTAATATAATCAAATGTCTGGGTGTGACAGATGTGGCAGCCATGGGGCAGACAGATTAGCGTAGGGGGGAAGGAACCAACCGAAACTGTTTAAGTGAGTGATCATAAAGGGCCAGCATATGGCAGTGAGAATGGAAGTGGAAACGGGAAAAGAAGGGCTAGGAAAGCAGACTGGGCAGGTGTTGGCATCAGTTGGGGCAGGAGAGAAGTTACCCGGGACCCAGTTTCTTTCATAGAAGGCCCAGAAATGCCACTGAGTGACCCCATCAGGAAGATATGGCATGAATGAGTGGTGCCAGGGATAACTACGGCTGGGCTATGGTAACCATTGCCTGTAGGGAGAGTGTTGCGAGGCCACTGAAAGCAGAAATTGCAAGTGTTCACACACTAGTATGCACACACATACACACAAAGCCACAGTCGGGGGAAACAGGTATTGACATGACCGAGTTGCAATTTGCTTTCAGGGATAAACAGTGGAGCCTCCCTGCTGGGAGCCAGTCACAACGTGTCACGGGGACCTCAGAGAAAGGCCTGAGGAAGGCTGGTGCTCCTGCTGCCTGGTGGGGATTGGTATTGATCCAACCCCCTGGAAAGCTTTTGAAGGTAAAATGTCCTTTAAGTTTTTCATAAAATGAGGCCACAGTATTTCACTTCTAGGATCATAGCCTAAATAAATAATCCAAATATGGCGAGGCTTTTTATAGGCATTCGTTACTGCATTATTAAAATGAGTCCAGTTAATAATCTCTATCTGATTGGGGTGATGGTTACTTGGATGTAAACATTGATCAAAACCCATCAAATCATTCACTTAGGATCTGTACATTGCCCTGTAAATTATATCTCAAAAAAGTAAACATATATACACACATATATAAATTAGATTTCCTTCTTAAATAAATATATATACATATATATAAATTAGATTTCCTTCATAAATATAAAACAGCCAACTACCAAATTAACCCAAATGGCCCAACACAGGGACATATTTCCTTTGTAGGATTCATTTGATTATATCTTCTGATGTT
>NW_006286972.1:1343513-1345562 GCF_000327345.1 Myotis davidii | reverse complement strand
GTTTCAGGGATAAACAGTGGAGCCTCCCTGCTGGGAGCCAGTCACAACGTGTCACGGGGACCTCAGAGAAAGGCCTGAGGAAGGCTGGTGCTCCTGCTGCCTGGTGGGGATTGGTATTGATCCAACCCCCTGGAAAGCTTTTGAAGGTAAAATGTCCTTTAAGTTTTTCATAAAATGAGGCCACAGTATTTCACTTCTAGGATCATAGCCTAAATAAATAATCCAAATATGGCGAGGCTTTTTATAGGCATTCGTTACTGCATTATTAAAATGAGTCCAGTTAATAATCTCTATCTGATTGGGGTGATGGTTACTTGGATGTAAACATTGATCAAAACCCATCAAATCATTCACTTAGGATCTGTACATTGCCCTGTAAATTATATCTCAAAAAAGTAAACATATATACACACATATATAAATTAGATTTCCTTCTTAAATAAATATATATACATATATATAAATTAGATTTCCTTCATAAATATAAAACAGCCAACTACCAAATTAACCCAAATGGCCCAACACAGGGACATATTTCCTTTGTAGGATTCATTTGATTATATCTTCTGATGTTATTAAAGTAAGGATTTAATCATAAGTGTTTTTAATCATATAGAAAATATTTTTACTACATAAATTGAAAAATAAATACAAAATACTATAAAGAATATAATCACAAGAATGTTAAAATATGCATAAGGAAAAGACTGAAAGTTAATATATCTAAACATCAACAGTAATTATAAGATTGTGAATGATTCTTTTCTTCCTTTTATTTTTCTGTGTTTTTTATGCTATATAGTGACCCTTATTACAATAAGAAAAATTTTTTTTATTCTTTTAAATAGTGAATAAGGAAGGTGCCGCTCCCAGTCACTCCCTGTTCCCTCTCCTCTCAGCTCTTGAGCAAATAGCAAGCCTGGATGACACCATCCCTAATCGAGAATAAAAATTAATCAAAAAGGATCTAAAATGAAGTCTGTGCCTAAATACAATCCAATACTTCCTCCAAAAAAGGAATCCAGTTAGCAAATTCATAACAACATTAGAAACAAAAGTCACCACCAGACTGTAAAAATAGGGGTTTCCAGAAGTAACAGAGCAACAGCAAAGAGATTGGCAGCATGTCCCAAATAAAACATCCCAAAATAGTGCTCTTCAGAGCAGAACTGCAGATAATGCCACCATCAGAAGCAGTGGAGGCAGGAGAGAGTGTGGCAGAGTTTTCAGTAACTCCCTGGAGAGTGGCGCAGATGAGACAGCAAACAGAATATGAGTGCCCCCTCCTAAGAAGTCTGACAGGCGAGATCACCAGGATGGATAATGAGCAAAAAGAAAGGGAGAGTTTCTGTCTGTTAGGAGAGACCTACCAGAAGCCTCCTTTCCAGAATAATTGCCTTCTTCATACCCTCCTAGCCATGGTGTGGACCACTTCTCCTACAGACTCACCAAAGGTGGTAAGAGTTTTCATCCACTGCCAGACAAACAGGGACCCTCATTTGGGCTGAAAAAAATACACTGCAAAAACAATGAACAGTTCCATCTAGAACCTCAACCACAACTAAGAGCAAGCAAGAAACACTAAGCATTTAAGGACTATAACACCACAAAAGACACACTCTGTACTCATTACTAGGAAAAGATTTTTACTAAAAAAAAAAAAATGTTTAAATATTTTTTAAAACTAGGTATAATATTAGAAAGAAAAAATAAAAATATTATTATTATCAAACGATGTGAGTGTTCATCTAGAACACCCAAGAGATTCTACTAATAAACTTTTACAAGAGAAAATTTAGTTGGGTAAGCACAAGATCAACATAGAAGAATTCATAGTAGCTTTTTTATACCTGAAATAACCATTTAGAATGTCTTTAAATTTCCAATCATAACAGCAAAGTAAACAACATATTTAAAATTAAATCCAATAAGAAATATACATGTATGAAAAATGCTGTAAAACTGTATTGAAGAAAGTAAGAAGAAGCTCTAAATTATAGAAGGGCAAACAATGTTTCTGGATGAGAAAACACACTATTAAAAGATATC
>NW_006286972.1:1341210-1343459 GCF_000327345.1 Myotis davidii | reverse complement strand
TCACAGACATCAAAACAGACCCAAAAGTATATGTATCAAACAATGTGAACTAGGAAATTTCTCTCATTCTGGAACCAATGGTCCATGGTCCTTAGCAGACCCAAAAACATCAGGTGTTAACAGGTCATATATCAAGTGCCAATGAACATACATTTTGGTTGTGTTCCTGATTGATTTTGGTAACACGTTAATGACCTTTCTCTACTCAAACAACCTTACTCGTTTTTCTTAGTCACCTTAAAACAGGCTGGCAATCTCTAACTTGTCTAATTTCTCACATCTATCCAATGAGTTAATTTGATGATAGAACCACCATTTGGGATACAAGATAGGATGCCCTTGCATCCTTGCAAATGTGTAAAGGGAACTAGGCTGGAGTTGGGAAAGCCACAGAAAAGCAGCTGAACTACAAATGGGAACCGGAGACTCAACCAGTGCAAAACGACTTTCTAACTAATAATCCCACTTAAATCTTATGGAAGTCAAAGTGCTTTATAGCAATTATCAAATGAATCACCCAAGCATTCTTGCACACCAGGCGGGAGAATATATCATAATAGTCACTGAATGGATTGGAAAAACTGCACTGCAGTCAGGTGAATTACCAAAGATTACAAAATGAGTCAGGATTGGAACCCAAAATGGTCCTCAATGACCCTGATGGAGTCAACCGGTCTTAGCTAAACAAAGCACCTTTGTTTGCCTGTTTTAATTTTCTCTATATAACAGAGACAAGCAAAGGATTTTATCTTCTCCCTACTGACTGTTGTCTACTAGTTCTTTTTTGTTCCTCCATGTTTTCACTCCATAGTAATAGAAATGATGTTAGTAATATTTGAATAGCATCATATCTCACAAAGTACTTTTCCATTTATGATCTTCCCTAATTAAGCAAACTTCCTCTCTGCATTCTGCATTTCTCCAACCCCTGACTCAAGCCGACTTGAAATTGTCAAAACCATGTATGAAACGCAATAGGGAGATTAGGGCTTCCTCTGAGTCACTATTTTCATTAAAGATACCCAAGATACTGGCACCATCTTTGTGCTTTTAATCAGCAAACTCTCACTGAGCACCACTGTGTAGAGACAATGCTAAGTACTAAGGATATAAAGATAATGAAGACAGTCTTGATGTGAAGGAGCTTATGGTCTAAAGATTGGAATAATTTACAAATATAATATCACAGGTGTCTCAGTTAGGGTCTGAATAAAATGTTCTTGGAATATCAATGAGGGAAAAATGAGTTCTTTTGGGGGAAATCAGAAAATGCTAATGTGCTGAATTGTCTTCATATCTTCTCCCCCCATATCTTATCTCAACCTGCTCTGTACCCCACAGAGCTCACCACTGTGGGGAGCCTCACCATGCTTCCTTGTTTACCTTTGAGCTTTGGGTGGGGTTTGACAATGGACAGTCCCTGCAGGAGATCAGAGGGCATGCAATGACGGGTTGGGGTGTTCATTTTCCCAGATCCTTCCCCGGCCAGTTACAATTTAGCAGTGACTATACTCCTCTATCAAAGGCCAGCACTGTCATCCTAAAGTCCCAAGTCACTCTGTTTCCTTACCTGCTTCCTCAGGCCCAGAGATGATACAGGCTGCCACCCTTACCAGCCCCAGAGAGCTTCGCCATCTTTTGTATTACCTTAACCCCTTGTAAATAATTTCACCATTAATATTTTAAGAGATAAGATGTTAAGCAGGAGAGTGACTTAATGAGTTTAGAGTGGGTGGTTATTAAGTAAGGAGACCCTGGAATTGGGGTCCTAATTAGACAGCTGCTGGAATCTTGAGTTCATGCCAGAACATGATTTAATGTGATGGAGCTCGGGATGGGGAGAGCAAGATAACTGACTTGCATGATATTTTTTGAAGTTGAATTGCTGGGCCAGGTAACCACCTGGACATTAAGGAAAGTGAGTGAAAGAGTGAAGCTGAAGGTAACTTCCAGGCTATCAGGAAAAAAAAAAGATGTTCCTTAAAAAGACTTTAAAACTATGTGATACTTGTGATATATTTTAATTAAAGATAATTTGGCAAAAATGCTACTGTTTATGAATTGTCCTGGCCTTGCTTTTGGCAGGAAATCAACAGTCACCTTCAAGAGGGCTTGCAAAGCCAACTTCGCAACCTGAGTTTGTATGTCCTTTTTCTTTTTTATTGTTTTATTGCTTAAAGTATTACAAAGGGTATTATATATGTTTCCTTCCCCCCCGCCCCAATCTTGACAATCCCCTGGCCTCCTCT
>NW_006286972.1:1325418-1338774 GCF_000327345.1 Myotis davidii | reverse complement strand
CCCATAGGCTCCCCCATCCCCCAGTGTCTTATGGCCATTGGTTATGCTTATATGCATGCATACAAGTCCTTTGGTTGATCTCTTACCCCCCTCCCTCCTGCCCCCCAACCCTCCCTGGCCTTCCTGCTGCATGTGTCCTTCTCACGTGTGTTCCTCGCACTATTGTGCAAGGATGTAACCGTGCGGCCATGCAAAGCCTCACAGAAGAGCAGATAAAAATTCTTTGTGGAGCTGATTCTTTCACACACATTATAGTCACTATCTATTGACAGTTTGAACACTGAAATTATCCTCCGTCTAAATATACTGGAAAGTAGAGGAAAGCATCCTACATTCTAACATTCCTCTGAATGCGTGATAAACCTAATGTCATTATGCCAATGAAGTATGTCAGACAGGGAAAGACAAAGACCATATGTTTTCACTTTTATGTGGAATCTAAAAAGAAACAAAGATCAACTGCATGGTTGTGGGGAGGAGAGGAGGTTTGGTGAATGCAGTCAAAAGGTCTGGGGATGGCAAGTCCAACATGATGACTATAGTTGGCAATACTGTATTATATTTTTGAAAGCTACTAAGAACATGAATCTTAAGAGTTCTCAGAACAAGCAAAATAAATTGTAACTACGTGAGGTGATGGGTGTGAACTAAAGCTACTTATGAATCAGGTCACAATACCTACATAGTTCACATTGTTCTGTTGTAAACCCTAAACTTATCCAATGTTACATGTCAATTACACCTCGATAAAACCGGAGGGGACATTCTAGTGCTATCTCTCTAGGACTCTGCTGCTGTTGAGGGAAGGCATCAAAAGGACGTGACCACCAATAACTCTTGAGTAGAACCAGGTAATCAGAGAGTCCTTATCCCCTCCCACCTGCCCCCATTGTTGGAGTGTATGCACCATCCATCACGCCCAAAGCTGGAGCAGTTCCAAAAAGACAGCCTTGAGAGAGTAATGTGCTGTTAGGATCATCTGGAGGATGCTGGGGTCCAACCCCAGCAGGTCCAGGGGTCCCCAAAGGTGTGGATGGAGTCAGCGAAGAAGGAATGACACAGAGACAGCGTTCAGTTGAGCAGCAGCCTAGCCAGGATCTCTAGCCAAGTTCTGGTCAGGATCTCCAGCGAAGTTCTGGTTAGGATCTTAAGCGTGATTGTTTGTAGTTAAAGTGATTAACTACCCACCTGGCACTTAGTTAAGGAGTTTTATTCCCTTCCTAAGTTCAGGAGAAAATCCCTACCTGGGGAAAATCCCTACCTGGGGAAACAACCTTTCTCAAAGAGGTGACCTTGGTTAAAACACATAGCGCCAAGGAGGGAAGCAAACACATCAAGAACAGCATGCCACACACGCCAGGTCCCTTGAAATATATGCTGTGCAGATGTTTCTTCCCTGCAGTGACTGTCAAGCAGCAAGGATGGACCGGCTCCCAGCAGGAGTAGTATGTGACCACCCAGCCAAGGCCTCTATATATAAACTTTTAAGATTCTAGCTGACAAGTACATATATCTATTCATCTTGCAGCCACCCAGACAAACCTGGTATGTAAGTTGCTTATTAAACCTGCCAACTACTCATCCTTGCCCTCCATGTACAGGGGCCAGATTTTACCAGGGACACTCCCAAGGGTTCAAACAAACAGCTGCCCGCCCGCACTTCAAATTTCCATGAACTTTCAATTTTACAAAATGCAAACAAAAGCTTCTTTAATTTAATCATCAGACTACTTCCACAGTGTCAAAATTCCTAGAAAAATGCCTGTGAAATATATACAGTACTTTCAGGTGGGTGTAGGCCTAGATGCAAGTGAACTCCAGAGGTCATACCAAGTCCACCCTTCTTCTGGAATATTATTAGTTAGATATTATAACCGTATTGCAAATCCATTCCAATTCTATCGACGATGGGAGTTGAACCATAACAAATATTCAGACTCAAATAAAATCAGAGCCTCAAATGACCTTAATATTTCTTCCATGTATGAAATTGGAGAGAAAATTTGTTAAGTCTCTATAAGAAAACTGTTTTCTCCAAATAAAGCCACACTGTGTCTGAGGAAGCAGCAACTTGTCTGGAGAGACTCTAGCACAGTGACACATGTAAAGTGTGCATGGGAAAAAATGAATAACATGTGCGAAATGTATGTACAAGGATATTGCTGGCATTCCACATAATGGCTAAAGCCACGGGGAAGTGGTTCAGTACATCTCCTGGGGAGCCAAGGAGATAGTTCTTTTGTTCAACCTCCTCCAGCCAACCCTTAATCCGGCAGCACAGCCCCATCACTGGCCGTCGTAAGGGAGTGTCCCCAAAAGGAGTCACTCATAAGTTTATGTCTTTCCACAAAGGCAGCTTTATGAGGGGAGACCTCCCCTCATATTGGCAATAAGCCAATAGAGTCACATGCAAGTTACACAGAGAGAGAGAAAATTTAGTGGTAGAAGCAAGCAGAGCAAGCATTTGGAGTTAAGTCCCAGTACCTGGTGGTCCATCGGGGGAGAAACGGGCATCCATCTCAAGCCAGGCAACTGCAGCGGTGGCACATGTCCATGGAGTGGAAGTCCGGCAGGACTCCAACCGTGACCCATAGTACAGCCAAGCTCGCTGGGTGGTCTGAGCCCTGAGTTCTTATAGCCACCAGGGGTGGAGGTTTCATTCATATCAGTGTCCAGATGGAGTCCTTATCCGAGTGTCCAGGCTTGTAGTTTTGGGTGTTCTGGGCCACTCCTAAGGGCACTCCATTACACGCCATTACCTCAGTCTTGACATAGCACTTGACGTAACTATCATGGCCGAGAGTGGTTCTATATTGCATTGTCAAAGGTGTTCTAAGAGTCCGCTCTGCTCTTGCTCCATATGCACTAGCTCACCAGTGTAGTCTACTCTCTTCTTCAAGTGAATATCTCTCTAAGGTTCTTGGGGTTCTTTCTTGTCTGCAGCCCTTGCAGAGGTTTACTTAACACTTATTTTGAAAAGAAAACTAGTATCTCTTTCAGAAAGCACTGGAGTTTCTTATGCAAATTATCCCACCTAATTCTGCATACCAAAGGAAAAGGCAGCTGGTAAAAGTGACACAGCCCTTTTAAAGTGGCTCAGATTTAAAATATCACCTGTTCTTTCTCAAAATACTGCTCCAATGATGATTTAAAAAAAAAATTCACCTGCAAAAACAAGATGAGAGGAGACAACGGCAATAAAGCCTGGAAGTAGATGCAAAGCTGTAACTGAGAGAGAAAAATAGGTCTTATCCCCAAGTCAGGAATCAGGAGGACATCTGCCTTCTTAACAGAAGTACCCGGAGGCTAGAGAACAATAAAGCAATTCCTTCAAAATCCTGAGGGAAAATGACTTCCAACTGAGAATTCTACATTAAGTCGCACTCTTATTAGAATATGAGAACAAGATGAAGATTTTTCCAGACATGCAATATTTCAAAAAATGTTGCTTCTAATATACCTTTACTCAGGAAGCTACCATAGTAGGTGTGTGCCCCCAAATGAGACAGTTTACCAAAAAAGTGAAAAACAGAAATGTAGCATCCATTCAGAACCAGCCACATAATTTGCAGGACCCAGTACACAATGAAAACATAGCAGGTCATGTTCAAAACTTATGAAGAATTTCAAGGTGGCCACAGCAGAGCACGAAACCAAATGGAGGGCCCTTCTAAGTGTAATTGCACAGGATGAAGACCTCAGGAAGCTCAGACTCTCAGGATCCAATCCAGGGGATGGAAGAGGGAATTCCCTGGATGCTGGTGAAGAGAGAAGTCTAGACAATCAATCACCAGTCCACACTGGAGGCAGAAAATGGAATGTTAAAAAAAATAATATCTTCAAGGTAAAGAACGGAATTTAAAGATGACCTGATGAGTTCTAATGTACTGAGGGGATATTTCCATTTCTTGGGGAAAGTATAAGGAAGCATTAATGGTGGTGTTAGTGGGGTACTCTCTGTGTTCCCATCTATTGCCGGTGGAAGGAGAGCTCTTGGGGCACCACTGGAATAAGAACTTCCAGAGGCCCCCACAAGAGGATGAGCTCTCGTGGAAAGTTTTATTTCTGCAGAATTAAACCCCTGAGTTCTCAAGGTCCCATCTCCCTCCATCTCACCAAGAACAAAGTCCCGTTTCGTCTTCAGCAGAGCTGGGATGAAAGCCACTGCCCAGAGTTTCCGCTCCATCTTTGCACAGTCCGGCCCAGCGTCAGGCTAGCTTAGTTTGTGTTCCCAGCTGCAGTCCATTGGGTGTGGAGTCTGCATGGCCAAGGGCCATGCAACTTCAAGGGCAACATGGCTGGCTAGTGCTGGTCATAAAACAAGAGACTGCAAGGGCGGGCAAGGGGGCAAGCGAGGGGAAGTTTCTCTGGGGATTTTAACCTTCCAAGGTTTCACACACTTGCAATGGCTCCACCTCCTCTAGCCAATTGTGTTTTTCCCAGGTTAGTCTGACAGGCAAGTATCTTGCCTACACAAACCCCGACATTACTGTGCATGCATCCATCTTCCCTTTGTTGGATCGCTTCCCCCAGCGATCTGCAGGGAATGGACCAGTGGATCCCTGAGGAGTGAGAAACTGCAGCTTCCTAATGAAGTTGCCCAGATGACCATGCTGGCCTTCCCTTTGCCCCCTTTCTATTATTAATGTTAATAATTAGCTCATTACTTCTATGACTGTGGGTTCAGCTAAAGCAACCTTCTAACAAATCAATGTCTGGCAAGTGTCAATATTCCATGACAAACTTGCTGAAACCATGTTGATAGACAAGCAAGAAGCTGACCTCTAGGCACAGTCTTGGGAGATGTAGATGTGTATCTAAGCCCAGAGAATAAAGTTGGTAGGACAGTGGGACTTTTCTAAGAATTTAAAATGGAAGGAAGCCCCTGGCCAAATACAGAACAATATGTACAAAGACATGACACAGCACAAACAATTCAGAACAAGCCTGAATGAACTGAATGCTCTTGGCTGATGTTGAGTGCCAGGATAGGAAAATGTTCTATATTCCTCTCTCATCACCCCCCACAAATTTCCATTCAAAGGTAGATGTGCTAGAAACATATGCTAGCAAACAGTTTCTATCTGGGACCCTATGAGGACCTGTAAAACAAGCACATTTTGTTTTTTGCACATTGATTCCAGTGTATTGATTTTAATTTATCTACTGTAATTAAACTTGTGTAATTATTGCAAGGAAATTCAATGAAAACAGGCTCAGACATTTCTGTTACACCAGCTCTCTTCATGTTGCTCTAGTTTATTGGGATTCTCTTGTGGCTTGAAGGTAGACATTCCAGATGAAAGTGGAATGCTCCTAAGAGGAAGGGGAAAGTGTAATAGGCACAGTTCAGAGCAGAATTACTTTTCCTTGGAAGTAGTTTTATTATTGTTCTTATGCATGCTGATTTTTTTTTGTTCTAACAGTGAAGAAAGTCTCAAAGAAGAAACAAAAAAATAATCCCAAATCCCTGTATTTATTTTTTTTTTCTGTAAATTATTTATGGGCCCGTATTTTACTTAAACAAATATTTGGGAGCTTCTCATATAATGTAATTATTGGCCCTTGCCTTATTTACTGAAAATATCATTTGTTTTCCCATTTGGGCTACCTTATTTTGACTGAAGAAGTTTATAACTTTGAAGTCACCACATTTATTTATTCTCCTTTTATGATTTCTTTTGTAGTTGCCAAGACACTTTAACATACATTATTGGATTTCATCCTTCCTACCCCACACTGATTGCTTGGTTCACCCTCTGCTGCTCCTCCTGCCATGCAAACTCCAAGCAATCTCACTTGTCCCATGTCCCTCTTCTAGACGGAAAACAAAACCCTAGAAGGTGAAGACACTTATTAACCAGCCCTCCCAGCCACTTTGGATTGGGGAGAAACGGGAAACTTCAGTCTTCACTAGCCCTGTGCCCTGGGACACCTCATTCCTACGTTGGGGAAAACACTGGTTATCAACCATTTTGGCTTCAGGGTTCTCTGTGAGCCTCCTTTCGGGCTCCCCCAAACTAAAGCCATTTGCACACACACATTCGCCTCTCAGGATCCTTTGGTTGCTTCTGTGGCTGCTCAGCGGGGAAGCCGGGCGGGATGCAGAGCAGCCGCCTGCCTCTCTCTGTGCTTCCCAGCCCGCGTGCGTTTGGCACTGACTGGCAAATCCCTGTATTTAGAGATAAGCACTGTTCACTTGTATGAGTAATCCTGCTGACAACTCCTTTTATACATATATACAAAGTGGAAAAGATGAACACTTCAACTAACAGTTAAACAATTACAAATGGCGCTCTGTTTGCTCAGTGGATAGAGCATCGGCGTGCAGACCAAAGGGTCCAAGTTTGATTCTGATCAAGGGTACGTACCTTGGTTGCAGGCTCCTCTCAGGCCCTGGCCCTGGCCCTGGTCAGGGCTCATGTAGGAGGCAACCAATCAATGTGTTTCTCTCACATGGATGTTTCTCTCTGTCTTTCCCTCTCTCTTCCACTCTCCTTAAAAATCAATGGAAAAATATCCTCGGGTGAGGATTAACAAAACAAAACAAACAAACAAACAAACAAAAAAACAATTACAAATGGCCAGTAAGCAAATGAAAAGACACTCAACATTGGTAACCACCAGGAAAATGCAAATAAAAACCACAGTGAAATATCACTTCACACTCACTAGCATTGCTATAATCAAAAAGTTAGATAATAAATATTACTAAGGTTATAGAGAAATTGGAACTCTCATACACTACTGGTAGGAACGTAAATTGGTGCAGTCACCCTCAAATAGAATTATCATATGACCCAGAAATTCCACTCCTCGCTATATATCCAAAAGAATTGAAATCAGGAATGCAAACTGATGTTTGTATGCTAATTTTCATTGCAGCATTATTCACATTAGCCAAAAGGTAAAAACAACCCAAGACTCTTATCAACAAAGGAATGGATTTTTTAAAGGTGTTATATCCATACAATGGAATATTAGTCATTCATAAAAAGGAATGAAGTTCTTTTCTTTTTCATTTTCATTTTCTATTGGTATCCAGTGGACAGCTTACTGGTTAGACAATCATATACTTTACATAATGTTCCCCTCGATATTTCCAGTACCCCAATTGGCACCATACATAGTTATCACAGTATTATTGGCTATATTTCCTAAGCTTTACTTACTTCCCCATGACTATTCTTTAACTACCATTTTGTGCTTTTTAGACCCTTTACCTCTTTCACCCAGTCCCCCAAACCCTCTCTGATCTGACAACCATCAAAATGTTCTCTATATCTATGAGTCTGTTTCCATACTGCTCGTTCATTTATTTTATTCTTTAGTTCCACGTGTAAGTGAAATCACTCGGTATTTGTCTTTCTTTGACTGACTTACTTATTCCACTGAGCATAATACCCTCTACGGTCCATGCATGATGCCACAAGGTCTTTGGAGATATATACCCAGAAGTGGAATCACTGGGTCAAAGGGAAGTGCCATTTTTAATTTTTGAGGAAACCCCATACTTTTTCCACAATGGCTGTACCAACCAGTGCATGAGGGTTCCCTTTTCTCCACATCCTTGCCAACACCTATCTTTTGTGAATTTATTCATGTGAGCCAAGGAATGAAGTTATAATACATGCTACAATGTGATATATACCCAGAAGTGGAATCACTGGGTCAAAGGGAAGTGCCATTTTTAATTTTTGAGGAAACCCCATACTTTTTCCACAATGGCTGTACCAACCAGTGCATGAGGGTTCCCTTTTCTCCACATCCTTGCCAACACCTATCTTTTGTGAATTTATTCATGTGAGCCAAGGAATGAAGTTATAATACATGCTACAATGTGGATGAACCCTGAAAACATTATGTAAGTGAAATAAGCCAGACAGAAAATAATAAATATTGCATTATTCCACTAATATGAAATATCTAGACTAGGCAAATTCAGAGACAGAAGGAAGATTAGAAGTTGTTATCAAGGACAGGGGGCGGGAGAGAGTTATTGCTTAAAGGTTGTAATTTCTGTTTGGGTTGATAAAATGTTTTGGTAATAGCGGTGATGGTTGCATGATATTGTGAGTGTAATTAAGGCCACTGAATTGTACATTTAAAATGGTTAATTATGGCACATCTTATGTTATATAATTATACCACAATAAAAAAATTTAAGTAGGTTCTATTTTTAAAAAAGGAATGCAGTAGTGATACATACTACAGTATGGATAATCTTTGACAACATTTTGCTAAGCAAAATAAGCCAGTCACAAAAGGTAGCATATTGTATGATTCCAATCTATATAAAATATCCAGAAGTGGCAAATCATGGAGACAAAGTAGATTAGAGGTTGCCTAGGGCTGCAGGCCGGGAGTAGGAGAGGGTGGAAAAAGTAGTGACTACTAATGGGTATAGCGTTTTTAAGGTTGAGGGTGAAAATATTATAAAGTTAATTGTGGTGATGGTTGTACAACTTTGTGACTATACTAAAAAACATTGAAATATACATGATCGATAGGTTAATGGTATGGTATGTGAATTATATCTCAAGAAAGCTATCTTTTTAAATTGTGGCTTTCTCTGATGATGGATGAGTTGGACCGTTTTTTCATAACTATTGGCCATTTGTGTTAACCCTGCTGTAAATGGCTTGTTCGTGTTCTTTGGTCTGGTTGTTTTGTGTGTTTTTGTGTTTAACAGTGTGGAGAACCACTCGGAGTCTATATTGACAAGTATTTTGCAAGTACTTTATGTCCTTGAAGTTGGTTCAAAACGCTGCAGGTGGCATGCCTCGAGTCAAAAGAGGAGACCAGTTCTGAAGACGCGGACATCTTCTAACAGGTTGCTAGAAGTCTAACAGGTTGAGTTGCTTTTATTTGTAACAGAGTAAACACAGCATGGAAGGGCAGCACAAGAATACTCTGAATCTTCAGTGCCGTACCAGGCGGTTTCCAAATATGATCTCACATAATCCATCATGCCCATTTACAAAAGAAAGCAGTCAATAGCCCCGGGTTACACAGCCAGCTGTTGCAGCTGAGATCTGAATTTAGTTCTCTCTGCCTCCAAAGTGCTGGTCTATCTAACGTGCCCTCTGAAGAGTATTGATCACACACTCATGACCAATTATAGGAAATGGTGACAATGCCCTTGGTACTTCTCAGTCCCACACACCGACAGCTAGAGTCCTGCGGAGCAGCATTTTGAAGCTGGAGCTGTCAAAACACACATTTCCTCCATTGTCCAAGGGAGGCCACGCAGAGAGTTTTACCAACACAAACATGAATTCTCCAAGGTCCTGTGAGGAATTCTGAGTCTCCCTGGGTCATAAGGATTGCACTTGGACATCTCCGCTCAGCCAAAGCCCTGATTCAGGATGTAGCAGTAATAGGTCAGAGGCCACACACATCAGGAAATGTCAAAGTCACCAAAGGAATGATACACAGCCATCCAAAGAGCTAATGAATATTGTACTCGGGAAATTAGTTTGTAGATTCCTTAGGGTTAGATTATGCATCTGTGTAATTATGGATAGTGTCATCTGAGGATCAAATTAGTGAACTTAGAGTTTATCTACTCAAACCTTTTGCTTTACAGCTGCAGAAACTGTAAAGGTGAGATCCTGAGATTTTAATGAACTATTCTACTTAGAAAACTAGCAGTGAGGGGAAGACAACACGGTTTCTGCTGACTCCAAGCTCCTAGGTTTGTTGCCCGTCCTCCTCACTCCGAAAAACCTCCAAAGTCAATTTTCAATGGCAAAACCCGTAAAAACTGTGAATTTAATATTTTCTAGCTCTCTGTGCTGCACTGGGAATTGTTCAACTCAAAATCCCTTTAGCTCTGAAGACTGGAAGAGAATATAATTCTCAACACTGCTCATGTTTTCAAGTCACATGTCTTCAGGTTGCTAAAAATTTCTGGTCTGCGAAACATAAAATGAAATGCCAGGATGCTATTTCTGATTGACACCGAAAGCAAGGAAGCAGATTTCTATCCACTGGCAAAATGTTACGCTGATAGAGAGAAATTGCTAGTGATGAGCTATAAATGTTACCACATTGCACTGAGGAAGGTTCCACTTCTGGTGATTGAAAGGAGAAGGCTTCCCTTCGGCCTCCTAAAGCCGGACTCTAATATTCCAAAATAAGACATTTGACTTTACTTTAAAATTCATTGTAAATGTAATTGAATTATGCATATGATTCAGCAAAGACGAGTACAAAAAAATGCAAATGGAGGTCAGGAAACACTTGTTTTTCTATCATCTTCCATTTCATTTGTATTTGTTTTCCTTCATTTGAAATTTAATTGTTTCAATATAATTTAATTTTTGAAATATTTATATAAATGGGTATGCTCAGAAATGCATATGAATTCGTTTTGCAACTAGACATTAAATGACACAAACCTAGCTCAATAACTATAAAGATATTTTTTGATCCTTATGTGTAATCTAGGACAATAGAATGGATTGCTCTAAAAAGAAAGTGTTCATTTAACTTTTAGAAAAATATTTGACATGATCAGAAACTATCAATCAACCCTGTGCCACAGGCAATTCAAGGTAAGCACACAAAATATAACATAAGGAAAGTACTTAATGTTTAAGTCTGAGCACATATACACAGTGATATAGAATGCTGCTTCACTCCATGGTTAATGAACACAATGGTCAGGCTTAAAATTAAGTATTTAGTTTATATTTTTATCTAACACATTTATATAACACTAGAGACCCGGTGCACAAATTCATGCACAGGTGGGGTCCCTCGGCCTGGCCAGTGATTGGGGCTGATGGGGGCTGATAGGGGCCAGCCGGCTGGGGGAAGGGACTGTGGGAGGTTGGCTGTGGGAGTACACTGGTCATTTGGTCAACTGGTCCTAACAATCGCTTAGGCTTTTATATATATAGATATGATACTATTAAATAATATATACTTTATTTAATATATATATTTCACCATCACAGAGCGACAGCTCACCAAATCACAGCCAATGCTGCCAAGACTCCATGGCGCAAAATGCAGCCCACAGCCCAGCTCAACCCTAACATAGTCACTGTGGGCGCTGAGTAATGGCATCACGTAGCAACGCCCGACTTCCTCTCTCTAGCAACTAGCCTCCTTGCAGTTTCTTCAGCCCAGGAACATGACTTGCTTTATAGCCAGGTGAAAACATTTCACACTTTAACCAAACGTCTGTGAAACGTTTTCCCGTGCCTCATCTCATTTGATCCTCACAGAAGTCCTGGAGTAGGTAGATAGGAGACTCAGTGGAATCCTATTTTCTTTTCATTAGCTAGAAAATGGAGATTTAGAAAGCTTAGAAATTTGACCCGCTATTTAATTGCAGCAGTGTTTGACTATATTGTGCACAGTAAGAAAACCAACTGGGGATCATTGCAACCCGGGCATATGCCCCTGACCAGAATCGAACCCGGGACCCTTCAGTCCGCAAGCCAACACTCTATCCACTGAGCCAAACTGGCCAGGGCAACAACTGGTTTTCTTAGCCCACCAAATTTCAGGATATGGACATGGTTAATAACCACTTCACAATGCTATGCCAGGAGAAACGATTCTTACCTAAATGCCTGCCTAGGATCATAAAGCACCTCTGTGTCATTGACAATTCATCGGTCTACTGATAATTATAACTCACCCGGATATTTTCAGGCTCTCACTCTTCACTCACACTGATGCTCACATCCTTTGATTTTTGATGTCCTCCCACACGCATGCACACTAATGCACGCATGCGTGTGCACATTACATGGTTGAATATATTCTCCTCCAGGTGGAATGTTTTCATTAGACTGAAACATTTCGTTTTCATATTGATCTACGGGGCCTTTTAAAGCTACTCCAACGCCTCTTTATGCAGCATGCTTGCTATCAAACCACTTCATCTCAGAATTCCAGAATTTTTGCAAGATCACAGCTAATGGGTTAGCTTCCTGCATGGTGTCATGCGACTCAGTTCCCAGAACCAAATCTTATCTGTCAGCTCTTTTCACAGCAGCGCATGTCTTCTCATTTGGAGGAGAGTGTCACGCTGTGGCCAGCACCGAGCAGTGGAACACAGCTCATACCAGGACATTGCTGTCATTTTTCCTAGATGGCTACACGGTGTTAGAAAGAACGTGCACACCTGCCAATTCTGCCAAATTCCTTCTCCTCCTGCCGCGCACCAATTAGTTTTATATTCTCTCGAGGAAGTTGAGAATGTAAAAACCTGTCTTTGGCAGCAATGTGACTGTCCTCTGCTGCCTCAGAGGATGGTAGCATTCATCTTCTCTGGTGGATGGAGAAAGGTTTGGGATGCGATGGGAAATAGTTCCTGAGACGTGTCAATTCATTGTTAGCTCAGTAAACACACCAACTCATCTACAGGTGGGTTATGCCTCTCAACACCACCTCCTGAGACATTAAATGACCAAGCAAAAGGCAGAAACTTGTTCACTGTCTGATTGCAGTGAGAAAACCAACAGGGGATCAAACCCACAACCCGAGTTTACACCAGTTGGTTTGGGTTACACCATCCCCAGCTCATCTGTAGAGCTTAGGTGATTTACATACCCCAGGCTGGCCAGGTTAAATGGCACAAAGAAATTAGTAATTGTAGGAAAATTAGTCCACTTCAGCTATAGTGCTACCATATGAACCACAGCTTACAATTCTGATTAGAAAATGTACATTTGGACCATTTTCCGGAAAATGACTAAGACAAAACGCACCAATTGCACCTTGGAATTGGGTGCAGAATCGGAGATGTGCCTTTGGAGGAGGAGAACCTGAGACCTAGAAGCTGTGAGCTTTTCTGTGTGTGGATGAGGGTAGTGGAAGATGGATATAAGGGTATTGGGAGGGTCTGGGGAGAAACAAACATGAGGGGGTCACTAAAAACAATCTGTGATGAACAGCCAATCTTTCTTCTGATTTGTATTTAAAAATAAAATAAAACCCCCAAAGTCTAAGACATATACAATATAAACCCACAGATTCCACACTTGGCTGTTATAGCTATATCAGATCACTATCAAGCTATCTGAATGTTTACTCTCAATTACTCGCCTAACACCTGAGTATTACCGTATTTGCCGGCGTATAAGATGACTGGGCATATAAGATGACCCCCTAACATTTCCACTCAAAATACAGAGTTTGTTATATACTCGCCGTATAAGACTACCCCCTCTTCCGCACACCTTCCACACACCAAATAAAAGGTAAAACAACATCAGATTTGATTTTAACATTTTAATTTATATTCAAATGCTTATGACATGCAGGAAAACTGTCACAAGGCTGTATGTAATCAAACATATACATAAAACAGTGCAAGTTTATTACCGGTAAACA
>NW_006286972.1:1323562-1324972 GCF_000327345.1 Myotis davidii | reverse complement strand
AAAATCGCATAACAGCCGAGCATACACCCAGCAGCGCTGCTGATGCCTGAACGGTATGTGGAATGAAGTGGGCGGGCATCGGGAGGCCACTATGGCACGGGGCAAGCACTATGGGCAGTCTATCTGAAGTGTACCTGGCGTATAAGACGACCCCCCACTTGGAGGCATATTTTTCAGGGCCAAAAAATCGTCTTATACGCCGGCAAATACGGTACTCTCAATCTCTTGACTAACACCTAAGAAGAAATTCACAGGCCAGTGCCTCACCTCACCTGCGAAAAAGCAGCTATTTCCTGTTGGCCTGTTGGCATGATAGATCTGGCAGGATTTTAGGAGCTGAGCTCAGTCTTTTCTCCAGCTGTGGCCCCCAGAGAGCAACCCCTTTGCTCTGGGTTGCTGTATTCCAGCTTTGCAGCTGCTCTGGCTCCTGGTGAGTTGGGAGGCACTGATTTTCAGAAGTGAAAAGCCTTTCTCAACCTTTGCCAACCTCTCTTGCACTCCTCTAGAGATCTCTATGGTCCTGGGGCCTGGGCGTGTGTTCTCACCTACTGCCTAGTGCAGCATGGGCAAACTACGGCCCGCGGGCCGCATCCGGCCCATTTGAAATGAATAAAACTAAAAAAAAAAAAAAAAAAAGAGCGTACCCTTTTATGTAATGATGTTTACTTTGAATTTATATTAGTTCATACAAACACTCCATCCATGCTTTTGTTCCAGCCCTCCGGGCCAGTTTAAGAACCCATTGTGGCCCTCGAGTCAAAAAGTTTGCCCACCCCTGGCCTAGTGCAACTTCCTAAACTAAGTGCTTGTTTATTAGCGGTTGGCTGGTTTCACTGCTTGGAGAAGCTCTTTCTCCAGGCTTTTGGACACGCTGAAATGTAAATTTTATGGGGAATAAAACGATGGACTCCATATCTTCATTCCACTCTCTCCCTTTAACACTTTAGATGTATTCCAGAGCTTATCCGTGGGCCCACTTCTGCTCACTGTGGGTTTTCCGTCTCAGAAATGCAACCTCTGGTGGACCCTGAGAAGAAAGATTCCCTTGATGTAAACTTGAGAAGAATGTATCTACTGAGCTGGACTCCCATGGTCAACTGAGGGCTCAAATGTTATAAATAACTAGAGGCCCGGTGCACAAAAATTTGTGCACTCGGGAGGGTCCCTCAGTCCGACCTGTGCCCTCTCGCAGTCTGAGACCCCTGGGGGGATGACCAACTGCTGGCTTAGTCCCACTCCCCGGGGGATTGGGCCTAAGCTGGCAGTCAGACATCCTCGGGGGATGTCCATTTGCCAGTGGGGAGCAGGCCTAGTTGCAGTCAGACATCCTTTAGTACTGCTGAAGAGGCAGGAGAGGCTCCCACCACCACCACTGTACTGGCAGCCATCAGACTGGATTGTGGCTGAGCA
>NW_006286972.1:1310390-1323402 GCF_000327345.1 Myotis davidii | reverse complement strand
ATGTCTGGGATTTATTTGTCTTCTATAATTGAACCTTTGTTGCCATGAGCAGAGGCTACAGCCAGCTCAGGGCAGGCGGGAAGCTTGGCTTCCTTCATTGCCTGGGCAACCAAGCCTCCTGCTTGTTCCAGCTCCATGGTTGCCTGCTGCCATCTTGGTTGGGTTAATTTGCATACAGTCACTCTGATTGGTTGGTGGGTGTGGCTTAGGTTGTAGCGAAGGTATGGTCAATTAGCATATTTTTCATTTATTAGTGCAGATGAGTGTCTAGTTGCTATTTACTGACGGGGCTCCTCGTGCACTCTGCATGCAGGGAAGAACCGCAGACTGAAGTCTCGGCTCCTGCGTGATGCCCACTGGCTTACATTGTCAGAGTCAGCCTGCAGGGAAGCCCTGGCTGCCTCTTTCCACTAATGAACGGAGGCCTGCCACATCCAATCAGAACTGCTCCATAACAGCCAACCAGAACGTGGCCTGTCAGCACTGTGCAATCAGGAAACATCAGAACCCTGCGAATTTGGAGACCTCATTTACATAAATGAACCTAATCGGGAACCTGGGCAGGAATTTTCTGTTCAAAAAATGGCCTCCGCTTTGTCTCAGCCAAGCGCCTTCAGTTTCCACCCGAGGCTGAGATTCCCTGGTTTGCAAACTGTTTCACATGAATAAAGTCTCTCCATTTTCTCATGTTGTTTTGGGGGATTTGGGGTTACACCATCCCCAGCTCATTTGAAGATGGTTTACATACTCTAGATCAGGGGTCCTCAAACTTTTTAAACAGGGGACCAGTTCACTGTCCCTCAGACCGTTGGAGGGTCGGACTATAGTTTAAAAAAAAAAAAAAACTATGAACAAATTCCTATGCACACTGCACATATCTTATTTTGAAGTAAAAAAACCAAAATGGGAACAAATACAATATTTATATTTGCATGTGGCCCGCGGGCCGTAGTTTGAGGACCCCTGCCTAGATTGACCAAGGCTGCCCTGTCCCAGTCCAAATCGAATTTCACCCCTAACTGCAAGATGCTCATAGTTGCCACCCACATCAAACTTGGGACAAGAACTTGACAGCAGAAACCCTCCCCAAGCATTCAGGAATGTAAACCCCGGAGAGCTGTTCTCTCACATCCCTTCAGGAGGGAAGATGGAAGATTCACGGACTGTTGGTGGGATTTTTCCTGACTCCCGGTGACTGGCTAGGCAGAAAACAGGGCCGATTTATTTCTTGGCTGGCCCTCCTCTGTGCGAGCTCAGCCGTCTCCAGCCCAGCTAATGGGAAAGGTCAGTGGTGCCTTTTGAGCAAAGCAGAGAAATAGACCTCAACCAAACTGCCCGTGTGCCTGTGACTGAGGAGATGCCACAGTGAAGCGGAAGGAGGACGAAGAATAATGCTCACGCCTAGTGAGCACCTCGGTGAGAAGTGTTTAAGGCAAGGGAGTGAATGCTGCGGGAGAGGTCAGCTGTCAGCAGCCTCTGTGCAAAATTAATGACATAATGGGGACGGGATCGTGCTGCACTGTTCCTGTAGGAGGGGCTGGCTGCATGGAGAATAAAGGACGACTGGAGGAATAAGAAAGAAGAGGTGAAGTAGGACAGGTTCCCAGCTCGATAACAGACCATGGCAGAGCACACAGAAGCCGCAAAATGCCACCTCGTTCCTTCCTGCAGTGCAATGAAGGGCGTCATATTTCTTAAGCAGTCGGTATGTTCCAGACGGTATGAAGGTGATTTTCTATATTATGGAGGTAATATACTATTATCACCTTTTTATAATTGAGAAAGCAGCGATGCAGAGTAGTTAAATAATATGTCCAAGGTCATACAACCAGCTTTTCCAAACCAGGAAAAGCTGGAACCAATGTGTATCTGAGTCCTAAGCCCATCTCCCACGTACCCATGACCACTGCAAATCAGATGGGTAAATGTCCTTTTTTAAATATGTTTTTATTGATTTTAGAGAGGAGAAAGGAGAAAGAGAAACATCGAATGGCTGCCTCATGCATGTCCCCCACTGGGGAATGAGCCTGCAACCAGGGTATGTGCCCTGGCAGGGCAACCTCTCAGTGTAGGGATGATGCTCAACCAAATGAGCCACACCAACCAAGGCCAGATAGTAAATGTCTTTGATACAAGACCACTGTACACACTACTATCACTTCAATCCTATTACTCCTCCAAAATTAAATAATAGTGTGAATTCTTATTACATTAGGTTATAATTAAAGCACTAGGACAGTGCCTAGCCCATATTTGTTAAATAATACAACATAGAAATAATATATGAAGCTTAAATTTGTGGCTCACAAACACAAATCTATTTGTCCTAATATTATCCAAAGAGATGTTATCTAAACAACTCTGTGGAACTGTATTCTATTAGATGACATTCCAATGCAAGAATGACAAGTACACTCCGAGCCTCAGCACATCTATTTATCTGAGAGAACTTGATGAAAAAAAATGAAATTTATCAAGAACATATCAGGTTTTGAGAACAACAGGAAATTATGCCAGCATTGGAGGTCAGGATATCTTATGAAGCCCTTTGCTACCGATGTGACTGCAGTTTTATCTCCAACAGGAAGCTCTACCGAATATACCCTAACCAGGAACACAGTCTATCCAGTCAGACCGTCCCCAATGCCAAGCGAACACGGGGCCTTTCACTTCAAACAAGGTTCGCTATCAGATGTGTTCTGTCTCTTCCTTGTTTTTACGTTTAGCCCATAAAAGCTTCCTGCCTCCTGCCCCATTGTGCATTTCTCTGAAAGGAGACTGTGTCCTTCCCAAAGTTAAAGGTTGTCTATAGTACCTGAATCGTCTTCTTTAATCATTTTAACACAAATAAACCAATCACAATAACATTGATATATAAGTTTAAATTATGTTTGCTGTAAAACCAAACTATTTTTTTTTTTTAAATAACAGTAGCACAAAGGCCAGCAAAAAGAGAAAGAGACTGGTAACTACCAAAGATTTAAAGATATTTAGGAGCTCTAGCCCTAGCCGGTTTGGTACAGTGGCTAGAGCGTCAGCCTGCAGACTGAAGGATCCCAGGCTCGATTCTGGTCAAGGGCACATGGCCGGGTTGTGGGCTCAATCCCCAGTAGGGGGCGTGCAGGAGGCAGCCGGTCAATGATTCTCTCTCATCATTGCTATTTCTCTCTCTCTCTCCCTCTTCCTTCCTCTCTGAAATCAATAAAAATATATATTAAAAAAAAAAAAAGCTCTATTCACCTAATGCAATGTGAGGTTCATATGGATTACCATGTAAGCAAACTATCTATGGGAAAAGTAGTAAAATTTGAACACAGATTGGACTTATATGACGCTAAGTAATTATGAAGTTTCAGAAATAGTAATTTTATTAAAATTAGGTTTAAAAACTATCAAAACTATTGTGGATGAAAAAGAGGCCCCTTACACCTGACAAATTCAGGGGAAGCCAATAGTGGTTTTTACAAACCCAGAGTTCAAAAGTAACCACAAAGGGTGGTATGAACATAAAACTTTCTAACTAATAACTGGTCATGGTTGATAATCACGTCCTAGGCCTGTAGGCTTCCTTAGCAAAGGTTCAGTCTTTATCTTTGTGTCCATCATTAACTATCCTGCACTCACCGATGTAAAAGGAGTATGTGTCTCTCCCTCTGCTTTTTATCCAGCCCCAGAGATTCCCCTACATTGCTTTCTCCTGCATCCCTAATCTTCCACCCATGGATTTCATGTAGCCCTCCTTACAGCTCCTCTTTTGATTCTATTATATACAAGACTGCCATTCTTCAGAGCATTTTCTCAACCCATTGAGAACTTGCTTCCTAGCAACTGAGGTCGATTTGGCTCAAATAAACTCCTATCAAACTTTTTCCCAGGCTGGGTGTTCTTCCATCAACACTATTAAAGATAAACCTAATAGAGATGCAGTATTATCTCTGGGATTGGCATCAAAACAATGTGAAGAGAGATGGAGAGTGGGTACATGTCAAATTAAAATTGGCTGTGTACTGATAATTATATAATTGTTGGAGCGGAGTGATGGGTCCATGGAGTTCATTACACTATTCTCTCTCTTTGAATATGTTTGAAATTTTCCATTATGAAAGGGTTTTGTTTTTTTAGTTTATTATTCAGCATTAGTTCTAGCACTTACCTAACCTTGTGCCTCATTTTCATTCAATAAATATGAATAAAAATGTTAATTCTAAAAATAATAATTGAAATATTATTATAAAATAATAATTATACCACATACAAGCATTTTCACTCTGATTGTTTTAATAAATCATACCCTTTTATTTCTGTTAACCTTTCCAGGAAACAAGCCACATCAGTCTTCATTGTTGTCCCTCTGTCCACATCCTCTCATTATTTCATTTCTTCCAAGTGCCTGTGGACAGAATAGGGCATCCCTGGCAGAAGGAACAAGTCCAAGGAGCCCAAGGAGCTACCTGTTGATGTGTTCCCCTTGCGGGGGCCAGATGAATTCAGGGTTCCTTTTGGCTGCTCTGAATACAATCAAGGTCTCCTCTACTCCTGGGCATCACTCACTGCCATAGACGCCCAGCCTTAGTCCTGCATGATCAAGAGATTCTGAATAGAGTCTGTATCATCCCCACTGTGTTGGGCTGATAGTTCTTCATGTGTGATGCCTGGGCAGGGTGGCTCCAAGGACTCTGAGTGATTCCTAGGAGATGTATAGAGGAAAGTGAGGTTCTATCTCCTTCCCAAACAGAACAGGAAAACTCTTGGCTAGCCACAAGGAGATATTGGCCTGGGGCTGATGTCAAACAGAAAGAAACAGTGGAAATTCCATTTTCCCAGCAACAAAAATTATAAGTCAAAATCATGAAGCACCTTGTGGAATCTAATTTCAGAGACTGGCACATTCATTTGTTGCAGAAATTTCTTTGACAGTAATGCCTAGGCCTGCCCGGAAGTGGAATGATCACAGCAGTCTGGAGCCCACACCATGGGCACTCCTTGGATTAAAAAGTGTAATTTTGTGTTTCATATTTATGAATAAACTAGAGGCTTGGTGCATAAACATTTGTGCCCTTGAGGGGGTGGGGAAGTTCCCTCAGCCCGGCCTGTGCCCGCTAACAGTCCAGGACGCCTTGGGGGATGTCCACCTACCAGCTTAGGCCTGCTCCCCAGGGGATTTGGCTTAAGCCAGCAGTCAGACATCCCTCTGGCAGCCCAGGAGCCCTCAAGGGATGTCTGACTGACAGCTTAGGCAACCTTAGCAAGGCCGTGGAGGTGGGAGAGGCTCCCATCATCGCCATTGTGCTCTCTGCTGTCAGCCCCTCTTGCAGCTGAGCAGAGCTCTCCCTGTGGGAGCACACTGACCACCAGGGGACAGCTCCTGCATTGAGCGTCTGCACCCTGGTGGTCAGTGTGCATCATAGCTACAAGTCATTCCCTCGTTTGGTCGCTTAAGCTTTTATACATATAGATGATGATGATGATGATGATTATTATTGCCATCATTTATTGTGGTTGTCCCTCACTAACTCTGCTGCTGGCCTGGTCGTAGGCAGCCATCTTGTGAGGGCGTGAGGATTAATTTGCATATTACCCCTTTATTATATAGGACTTGTGGATCGGTGCATGAAATTCATGCGGGGGGAGGGGGTTGTCCCTCAGCCCAGCCTGCACCCTCTCCAATCTGGGACCCCTCCGGGAATGTTCAACTGCCAGTTTAGGCCTGATCCCACAGGCAGTCGGATATCCCTCTCGCAATCCGGGATCACTGGCTCCTAATGCTCCCCTGCCTGCCTGCCTGATCGCCCCTAACCACACTGCCTGCTGGCCTGCTTGCCCCCAACTGCCCGCCCCTGCCAGCCTGATCACCCCCAATTGCCCCCCCCTGCTGGTTTGCTTGCCCCTAACTGCCTCTGCCTCAGCCCCGCCACCATGGCTTTGTCCGGAAGGTCTTCCAGAAGGTCTCCTGGTCTAATTAGCATATTATCCTTTTATTACTATAGATATGCAGCACATTCTGTTTCCAGATATGGCAAAAGGTAAATGTGCTTATCTGTTAACCTCTTTTGCCCAAGGAATCTCTCATTTCAAGGAAGAAAATTTCCACAGACAAGTTAAATGAATGTTTTAACTTTGGTTGATTTATTCAGTGGACTGTTAAGGCATTCTGTTTTTAACTCTTGTCATTTACTTGTGTAGTTGTGGCTTTGGTATTCAAAATATTCCAAATGCCTACCTTCTTTTATCTTTCCACACATTTTTAAAGGTGTCAGGGGAATTTCATTAAGCCCAGTAAAATACTGATTGTGCAAATTAACAAGTGCATATTATCTATGATATTGTTGCAGAATATTCAACTGAATTCCAGGAGAAGCAAGTTCTGGTCCCAGCCAGTCCACTCATGAATTATTTGAGCCCTAGCTGGTTTGGCTCAATGGATAGAGCATTGGCCTGTGTACTGAAGGGTCCCAGGTTCGATTCCAGTCAAGGGCACATGCCTGGGTTGTGGGCTTGAACCTCAGTAGGAGGTGCACAAGAGACAGCCAATCAATGATTCTCTCTCATCATTGATGTATCTATCTCTCTCTCCCTCTTCCTTCCTCTCTGAAATCAATAAAAATATATTTTAAAAAATAAAAATAAAATAAACTATTTGATGTTAGGTAAATTATTAAATTCCTAGGAGCCTCTGTAAAAGGAAGAATGCAGATTAGATGAATGATGGTGGTTATTCAAAAACTCACATCCAATGAAATGGTTATTACCTTAATAACCTTTAGTTTATAGCTATTTGGTTTTCTCTGGGAGGATAGAGATTTGAAACATGATATTAAGCCTCTGTAGGGAAGAAAAAATAATTTGCCCTCCTACTCTTTAAGTTCTTCTAGCTGGACTAATGATCCAATTAACCTGGGACAGATAAACAGAAGAAAATGACCAAATTTATTACGTATGTACGTATGGGGATTACCCAAGGACAGATCAGGCAGCTAAGATATGGCATATGAACCTTAATATGCCATATTGAGCTAAGGAAAGGAAGGTAGGGATGTGGTTTGGGACTTCAAAGGACAAGAAGACTATTCACATGGAGACAGAAATGCAAATGTTTGGTTCATAAATTTTTGCTGAGCCATCATTAACAATGAGACAAACTGAGGGCTTTTATCAAATGGGCCTTGCTAGATTCCTGAAACAATACAACACTAGTTCACATGAAACAATACTTCTCTATGATGATATCTCCCTTCCTGGAACAGGCCTTTCACAAAATTCCTTTAGGTAGTTTGGGGGAAGGTCAAAGTTTTTTTTCCTGATCTTTTGTTTCTTAAAAATAACCATCTTGCAATAAGCAATACCCGATAAAAGGCAGATTTTGGAATGATCACAGCAGTCTGGAGCAACTCCTCACCTCTAAGAGACTAACCTCAAACCAGAACTCAATTACGCTGTCCATTTTATTTGGAGCTTTTTTTGATAAATGGCCATTTGCACAGGACCCTCCCTTCCTGAGGTTAGCCCCATCGAGAACACCAAATTACAGATCAGACGAGGCTTAATGAACTTGGGATCAGAACATATGTCATTGTGTGGCTGAAAACCTGCTTCCTTCTCACTAAAATGGCCTGTTAGACTTGAGCCATTATAGAAATATAGCAATTTACATACTCAACACTAATCAAGAAAATCATAGCATTCTCTTCTGATGAATGCTAGAGAAATGCCTTTAATGTCCATTCCCCACTCCCTATGGCCTGAGAACCCACGACTGTGACATTACTTCACCTCTGTTATAAATAATTAGGTAATGACTGACACTGTTTGCTTTTGTCCCTGTAGTAGATGCTTGTCTTGCCTCAGCCACATCCCTTGGCTCACAGGATTTCATTACAGCTGTGAGGGACAATTCCATGCAAGTGACCTCCATCCTACCTCAAGCCATGCTTGGTATCTCTCAAATTTAGGACTTTCTCTGAACCCACTCAATGCAGCACAGCCCACAACTCTCCCAAACAGGCTGAAGAGGTCAGAATTTGCCACCCCAAAAATGCCTCTTTGACATGAGGATTATTTTGAGCTGAAGTTAACAGTTTTGAAACTTTCTAAAACTTATAATAAGTGCTTAAGCATTGAAAGAATATGTACTAGTATCGCCCTAGCCAGTTTGGCTCAGTGGATAGAGAGTCTGCCCTCGGAATAAAGGGTTCCGGGTTCAATTCCGTGCAAGGGGATGTACGTCAGTTGCAGGCTCAATCCTCAGCCCGGGTCAGGGCATGTACAGAGGCAACCATGCGATGTGTCTCTCTCACATTAATGTTTCTCTCTTTGTCTCTCCCCCCTCTTTAACTCTCTGTAAAAATCGATGGGAAAATATCCTTGGGTGAGAATTAACAGCAACAAAAAAGAGTAAATATATTTGCATTCGTTAAATCCAAAAGTAACTTTACATTTCCCAAACCAAAATTCTCTCAAGAGTTTTTAAGGAAATTTTATTTATATTATTACTTTGCTTTCACTTGGATTTTTTCACTTGAATTGTTTCCACCTTTAAATAAATGTCTCTTGTACAAAATACTAATAATGCCCTGCATTTGCATAGCACTTTCAGGTATTGAAATGGCTTTAATTTGAATATTTTTAACTGAGACTCAGAAAAAAAAATTGTGAAGTAATAATAATAATACCCCATTTTGCAAATGAGGAAACTGAGGCCACCTTGCTAGTAAGTAGCAGTGCCAATATTCAAATCTACGTCTTTCAGCTCCAAGTTCAATCATAAGCCATATGTCCCTTACTTATTAATATTTTCTTGAAGAAATGTTATTTTTAAATTGTTTCAACTATCCCACAGAGTGAAATAGAGGCACACTTCTTGGCAGTGGTATTCAAAAAGGAGTGAAAAGTGGTCTTCTCCCTCATGGAATGAACAACAGAAACAAGTAGCTGTGCCAGGTCATCAAGAAGAGACACTGGTCCCCTCCCAGGCGTCTGGACTCCAAGAAAGATGCTTTCATCGAGCATGCAAGACAACAGCAGCAGCCTGATAAAACACGAGAGCTTTAAAGGACTCATCTTGATTTATCAAATCAATGATCCATAAAGTCAAAAATCTCTCTAAAGCAGAACTTGACATGATCGACTATAACAATTCTGTTAATGGCATCAAGTTAATGGCATTCTTGCATTTGTTCAATAGGATATAGCAAATCTTAGAGACACGCTGCTCAGAAAGAAGTGACCATTGATCAATGACACAGTGTGGTGGGGGGTTAAACTGGAGCCTCAAACAAATGCCCCCTGTGGTTCCACCTATAATTCTGCCACGACCTGCTTCTGTGTGATGCTCTTGACTTTGCTGTGCTCCTGTCTGACTCATTAGCAGTTACATTTTGAGGAAGCAGATCCCCATCCCTCCTACAAAATGTTTACTCTGTAAAGTAGTAAATGACTTAAAATGACTATGATGTGCACTGACCACCAGGAGACGGACGGCTCAACATAGGAGCTGCACCCTGGTGGTTAGTGTGCTCCCACAGGGAGAGCGCCACTCAGCCAGAAGCCCTGAGCAGGGCTCACAGCTGGCGAGCAGAGCAGCAGCAGCACTAAAGATGTCCAACTGACAGCTTAGGCCCACTCCCCTCTCCCAAGAGGACGCAGGCCAGGCTGAGGGACCCTCCCGAGTGCATGATTTTCATGCACAGGCCTCTAGTTTAATCGTAAGTCCAATGAAGAGGGCACAGCAACTAGACAAGCAGGTCATCAGGGATGGGGGTTAGGGAGCTGAATGGCCCAGCTCAGGGCAGCACAAACTGAGGAGAGTGACAGGTTCATGTGTGTAGGAAGGCTACCCAGAGTGGGGTGCCAGATCCTAGAAGAGTGAGAGATCAAACCCATGGAAGGGTGGTCTGTGCAGGGTGCCAATTTCATGATTGTATCCGAAAAACTCAGCCTAATGAATTATTATAAATATTTGGTACATATTAATAAGAGGATCAAATAGATGAACTTTAATTCACATAAAATAAAACTAATATGTATGACCAGTAAGAAACTGCATACCTTTAATCATATCCTTATTCTAAACACTCTCCTGAGCTTAGATGAAAACTGATTAAAACAAATAAAAATGAATTAATTTATCATATGATATAAATAATAGAGAATGGAGAGGAATTGAGCAAATTAAATTTGACTTAGCTATTATCTATCCTCAAACCCACACCTAAGAAGTTGAGAAAATCATTCAATGGAGTGCAGCTCTATTTAGCGTCAGAGCTTTACAAAATGCGATCTGTTAAAGTCCTTGTCTTGACCATTCTGAATTATTTTCATACAGATTTGACTATGAAACAAATGAGTCTCGCATCAAATCAAAAGAAAGGAGAGAATTTTATGGTTGAAGAGTATACAACCTCTTTCTTTTGTTCAGAATTTAAGCATGTGTATAATTTTTTAGAATTTGATTCAATAATTAAATATCACTGATAGCGTTTGCCTCATTATAGCAGTGATTGATAACTGGTAAAATAAAGGTGCAGATTGCCATTCCAGCTTGCCAAGTCTGAGATGGGTGTTTCAGAATGGTGTTCTCACCACCAAACAGTCTTGGATAGATCGTTATTTCAGCCCACGTGTGATTACAGCTACCGCTTTTTCAGTTGGTCTTTCTTAAGCAATTACATGTAACTGGAATGTGTCCTTCGGTCATAGAGAGCACCTTATGCAATGAAAAGGGGACAGCACAAGGTCAAGAGCCAGCTCTGCCACAATCCAACCATGACTTCGACAAATCACTTAACCTCAGGATGTTCCAGTTTCCACTCCTATAAAATTAGAGTACCAAGCAAGACAGTTTCTAATGTTTCTTTGAACTTATATATTCTTTATTTGCATTCAGGATATTGCCTTAACTAAATTGCAAATCAACAACTGTAATTTCTGCCCTAACCGGTTTGGCTCAGTGGATAGAGCGTCGGCTGACTGAAGGGTCCCGGGTTCGATTCCAGTCAAGGGTATGTACCTTGGTTGCGGGCTCATCCCCAGTAGAGGTTGTGCAGGAGGCAGCTGATCGATGTGTCTCTCTCATCGATGTTTCTAGCTCTCTATCCCTCTCCCTTCCTCTCTTTGAAAAAATCAATAAAATATATTTTTTAAAATTCTTTTTAAAAAAACGCACAAAAAAACCCTCTAATTTCTTTTTCATTTTTTCACCGTGCTTGTAGAGTTTTTTGTGTTTTGTTTCTTGGGTTTGCAGGGGGTTTTTTATTTGCTTGTTTGTTTGTTTGTGGGTTGGGTTTCTGGGGTTTTTTTGCTTATCAGAGGACTTCATGTATGTCAACAAACTGTCAGTAACCTGTCTTAAATTGGCAGGAACTTTTTACAGGAGAGAGTAAAAATTATCCACTCCAAGCATGTTATTTCAGTGGATAAGTTTATGGCTTTAATTTTGCACCTGCTAAGAACATGTATTCTTTATTGGGAATCATGAAAGCCTTCTACATTTCAGATGTCTCTGTTTGTCTTCTGATATGCATACCTGAGGACCAACCCAGTAATATAAATCATGTTAGAAATCCAGGCTATTTTTAGGGTACCAATGAATCAGGAAACATAGTAGAAACATGTATTATTGAAGCAGTGAATGGAATCCATAAAATGTAGAATTTCTATAAAATATACCATTACTACTTCAATATACATCTAAATTAATTTGCTTATTAAGGCTTTTTTAGAAATAACAATTTAACTTTCTTACAAATTAGCATATTAAGTATTGATTTAGAACAAATGAGCTATGAATCTTGATATAACTAATTAAATTTTTTAATGTTTTTAATGCACATAATTTATGTTTTTTGTTTCATTATGTGAATTGTTTGTAGAATATAAGCTTTTAGCAGTGTGATGAAATGACAAGGGTTGCTAAGTAACATAATTTGTCCCACATAAGCTAACTTTCTCAGAGATTGAATGTCAAAAGTGAAGAGCTCTTTATAACATTAAATAAAATATTACTTTAAAAAAATCAGGTGTCTACTCTTCTTTAGGGGATCCATTTCTAATAGTCACTATGATTACTGAAATACAGAATGGTTGGGGACTGAGCAGAATAAATAAACCAAGACACCAAACTCAAATGCATGACGCAAGATGGACTTACATCTCACACATCAGAGTTCTAGTCTCCAAAAATCTTAAAGAATTTTACAGCCTGGATGCTAACACTTGGTGACTCCTAGAGATACAAGCAGCATTTTCATTTTTTCAAGGAAAAACAACTAAGGTACAGAGAATGCAGTGAAGAATATTCACCCATTAAATTACAACTATAGAGTTGTTTAGAGAGGGCATGGGGGGAGGGGTGTCCATTGTTCCTTGTGGCAATTCTAGAATATGAACTGTGTAATTACCCTTAAAGAGTTTAAGGTAATGGAGAAGAGCCTAGACATTAGTATATATTTGAAAACCCAGGAACCCACACAAATGTAGTCAGAGCCTATTAACTCCAGAAATAATTTGCAAAGAGCATGGATGTCAGACCAGGAACGATAACACAGCAAGCATGGCGTGGGAGTTCATTTCTGCCTTTTCATGTCTGTAACCACAGGAAGGAGCACCGGACCCCAGCACAAATAAGTGCTCTCTAAATACTGGTGGATTCAATAAATGAATGAACCTCAATCTCAAATCTGTAGTCTTTTTCTCTTGAAAAATCAGAACTTCTTGTCCTGTGTCCGACTCAGCATTTGGCATTTTCCTTTCTGCTCATTCCCTCTTTTGTGCTTTTCTGGGCTTACATAAACTCCTCTGGCCATACCAGCCACATAAGCACAACATGACGGAAAGATTTGCATCCCATCCCTTGATCGTTCAGGGTAAAATATGATGGTTTCAATTTCATTGCCCTTTGAGAACCCAATTTAAAATGTGTATAATCTTTGTCCTCTCCAAACCAACAGTTTTTATTCAACACTTAATAAAAGATATTAAAGATTCTTTTTCCACATGATTCACAATGCTAATGAAT
>NW_006286972.1:1298550-1309963 GCF_000327345.1 Myotis davidii | reverse complement strand
ATTAGTAACTTGACACTGGACAACTAAAAAATTATAAAGCAGACAAAAAGAGAATGCTTAAATGGTGCGTGTAATAAAACCTTAAGTTCCAAACACTGTCTTATCCCAGGAATTCAATTCTGGAAATTGCATTTCATGAGAACAATACCCACTGTGCAAAATGTCAGTATATTTTGCAGCTTTCACATTTTGATGTCATAAATAGTGGTAATTCTGTACCACCTAAGTCAACAGCAGATTTGCCACATGGGTGGGAGTTTTGCTTTCATCAATGGTCATGGGCCCGCTTTGCCAAAGGCCCTCTCAGGGAGCGTTGTGATGGAGAGAGCACTATTATAAGTTAGAGCCATTTGGCAACATAGGCCTTAGATACTTCATTTAAACCTGTCCTCTGACTTACAGTGTGCCTCCATTTTTTTCATTCTCACCCTTACATGTTGTGTCTCACAGGTTCCATCATGCCTTCTTCCATGCCATAGATTCTTGCTCCTCTTTCACAGGGATGGCTATTAAAGAAGCAAGAGCGCCTTGCAGGAGGCTCAGGGGGTTGGAGGAATCAGAAGCAGCCCTGTCTCTTTCCCGTTTGTGCTTGTATACATTTGTGACCGAGACCATCATTTGGAGACCGTTATGGACAGACATAAAGGCTACTCTCTGGTCTTCCTTGTTGCTTTATCAATATGGATCAATGATGGGGAACAGATGATCTGAAGGCTGGCACATGCCCAACTTATAGGGTTACCGAGGAACTTGGAGCATCTATTTGCTTGTGTATGGCTGCCTTGACCTAGAGGCAATAAGTGAAGATCAAGGATAAAGATGTAGAGCTATTAAAAAAGAAGAGGGGAACTAGTGACCACTGACAGCATTCATGTAAGAATAATATATGATACAGATGCTGATAGAACTTCCTATATGATCTTTATGATCTGGAAATACACAAATTTTACAGGAGAACATAGCAACCACTCTATCTGTGAAGAAGTGAGTACTATGAGTTCTATGGGAGAGCTAGATAAGCTCACGATCCACAACCCACAATCTGTAGAGACACAAGTTCCAAAACAACTCTTAGGGGGAGGATTTCGGGTCAGATGAAAGGTGTGCCCTTTCATGAATCCTGGAGGCTGGAGCTGGGGAAGGATAAGTGCAGACTTGAATTTGGGGTTTGGGAATTTTCTTCTCTAGGCAATCAGTATCATTGGGGCACGAAGCCAGGTTTGAAATCCATCTGCTTCCTTTTTTCAGAGAGCTTCACTTCAATCTGTTGAATCTGGGATCTAACCTATGCCATAGCTCTTTTAATTTATAGTTTTATCTATCCAAGCCTTGGCTACATTTGGGAAAATATTAGGAAGTTCTTTAGGGCTTTACTTTTTTTTAAGCAATTTATGAGTTACTTTTGAAAGGACATATTCATGTCAACTATTTCCCACTTAACATTTGATAACAAATGATACACAGAGAAGTTAATGGCTTGTCTGATGCCACACAGCTATTTAGTGAGCAGTTGTAAATTATTTCATAATCCTTTTTATCTTAATCATGAATTCCCGCTGGCAGGCTACATATTAAGTAATTGTATTTCCCTTCTGAAGATTCTTTGTCCCAGAAGCACTTTATGATCAGCAATACTAAACTACTTGTACCGTGATATTTCCTACTTTTGTGTCTACTTAAATTGTTCCCTCTTCCTGGAAAGTTTCCCACCCTCACTCCAGTCTCTACATTCACACCCCCCATTTCCACCTTCAGGAAGACTTCCCCAGTGACCTCAAAGTGGGTAGGAACATCTCATCAGACAACGTCCTATATAAAAAAGGCTAATGTGCAAATTGTCCCCTCCACCAGGAGCTCGACCAGGGGGCGGGGCCAACTGCCCATGGCCCCTCCCCAGACCAGCCTGGCCTCATTGACCCTGATTGGGGCAGGCGGGCCAGACCCCACAAGTGCACAAATTCATGCACCAGGCCTCTAGTTGTATTATAACAACCTATTTATGTTACTTCTCTCTGACAAGAAATGAATGCCTTTATATCCATCAAGTCTAGCACAGTGATTGACAGCGTGTAGATGCATAATAAATTAGTATTGAATGAATGTATTAGGACATTAATGAATACATAATGAATGCATAAATAAGCAGCATGAACAAGAAGCTTCTGTGAGAAGAGCTAAGGAATGATGATAGCTTAATTAGATAATCAAGAAAGATGCAGGTTAAGGGGTCTTACTGTTTTCCTGCAGAAGGTAGTCTACAGTTATGTCTGCAGCAATGAAAAGTCATTACTCTCCTGTCAGGTTCCATTTAGATCCTGAAGAGACAAACCTACCAAAGTTGCCAATGCCTAGAACATTCCCTGATTTGCAGTAATTGATCAGATTATTAACTGAGTAAATAAACATCCAGAAAACGGGATTATAACAAAAAGAGTTTAAGAAGATGAGGGAGGATGGTGTCACTAACTCTTGACCTGTCCAGTAATAAGAGAATTAAAAGACGGCTGAAATCCAGTAATTCCACTCCTAGGTATTTATCCAAGAGAAATAGAAACATATATCTACACAAAAACTTGTACATGAAATCTCATAGCAGTTTACCCATAATGGACAAAAGGAAGGAGACAGCTCAAATGCCTACCAACTGACAAATGGATAAACAAAATGTGGCATATCTAAACAAAGGAATATTATTTGGCCATAAGAAGGAATAAAGTATGGATACATGCTACCACATGAATGAACCTTGAAAGTGTGATACTAGGTGAAAAAAACAGGTTCCAAAAGAACCCCACATATTTTATTATTCCATTCATATGAAATGTCCAGAACAGGGAAACCTGTAGAGACATAAAGTAGCAGCTGCTTAGGGCTGGAAAGGGGGGAGGGGGTGATAGGTAAAAGATATGGTTTTCTTTTAGAAGTGATAAAAATGTTCTAAAGTTGGCTGTAGTGATGGTTGTACATATCTGTGAATATATTAATAACCATTGAATTGTATACTTAATTAATTGACTTTATTGTATAGTATGTAAATTATACTTCAAGAAAGCTATCTATATATATATAACAGGTGATATGCAAATTAGCCAGGCATCACAACCGCTAGAGGAGGCTGCATCACGACTGCTCAGGAGGAGCTGCATGCACAGATGGGCGGGAAGGGACTGTGTGCCCCAGCAGACACACACACACCAGGGGAGGGGGCGTGCTCCGAGCAGCCGTGTGGTGTGGCTCAGAGCACACTCCCGGTGGGTGGCGGCAGCGGCCGGAGCAAAGCAGCCTGGGTCCCAGATGCCTGGCAGCAGCTGGAGCGAAGCAGCCCAGGTCCTGGGTGCTGGAAGGAAACCGGTGCCAGCAGCCAGGGGAAGGAAGCCTATTCTTGAATGAATCTTCATGCATCAGGCCTCTAGGAGAGAGAGAGTTGAAAACATCTCAGACTGAAGGCTGCTCATCAGAATTCTCCCAAGATGTTAACAAGATTCACTTCAGGCTTTTGCTGAATGTGTCCTAGGCTGGGCTCTTGTTGCCATCTTGTCGAGAGAGAGAGAGAGAGAGAGAGAGAGTTGAAAACATCTCAGACCAAAGGCTGCTCATCAGAATTCTCCCAGGATGTTAACAAGATTCACTTCAGCCTTTTGCTGAATGTGTCCTAGGGTGGGCTCTGGTTGCCATCTTGCTAATTTTCAAGGACCCGACAAGAGCTCACTAAGAGCCTATTTTAGCCAACTATCACATTAGGAGCTCATGTGTGCATGTGTGTGTGTCTGAAAAAATTTTTGTCCAAGCCACAGGCATAGTTTCAATAGCATTTATTGAATGCTCACTGTGTGCCAAGCACTTGGGACATGTCATCTCTAAGCTTCATAAAGGCCCCAGGAAGTAGATTATATTACTTCATTTTATAGAGGGAGACATGACACTAAGCTTAGCTAATTGCCATGATGTGATGGTGTGGAAACTAATAGACCCAGGTTTAAAGATATGTGTGATTCACAATATTTGTGTTCTGTTCACAATTTGTGTCCTTGAAGTCTAGTGTGGTGGACGGAAATGCCTTGAACCAATACAAGAGAGGTGGAGAGTATGGAATGTCTGATAAAGACAAATAACGTTTTTGTTCCTAATTCTAGTTGTCAGTCCTCTTCCACCAACATTAAACTTCCACTAAAGCCCTATTTACTTCCTGTATTAAAGTCTCAGGTTGTGTGTGTCATACACGATGAGCATTGGTACGCAGACATCACAGGCATCACCCAAGTTTTATTCCCTAGGCTGCATCCTGTTATTTGTATGTGAGAATGTTTGAGGACACTCTTTTTTTCTGCTGCTTCTCTCTGTGTCACACCACTTTTTCATCTTCCTTGGTGCACTTTGATCTAGAGACATTGTCTTCCATAAACCCACTTTGGCAATTTTGAAAGTAGACTGGCCAATCTCTTGGCATTTGCTCCTCTATGAAATAAATGCAAGCTCCTTCTTATTTGTGATATTCTAGAATACTAAGTTCAGGTCCAGTAAATCAATTCTCGCTTTGCTGTCATCTATAATGGCAAGTGGTTGTTCACTCTCATCTTCCTTTCTCCTCCAAAATCAGTAACTTCAGCTATCAGAAAATAAGATTACCACCACACAAATGAGAGGAAGCATGTAGACTAGATTACTCAAAGACTCACATAAGGACCCACAAAAAAAGCAAAAAAAAACCCCAAAACAGGGTCTCTGAAAGCTGCGCTGGCAGGTTCACCAGGAAATACATGCACACCAACCTCTATTAGAGAAGTGTGGCTGGCACGGTATATTTGGACTTTAATAGAGCATATGATTCTCTTGATACTTTTATGGACAAACTATGTTGGGTTAGGTAAGAACATAATTAGATATAGTCAGACCCAGCTGGATAATCATAATAAAAAACATTCCAATTGAAGGGTACTAAATAATCCTGTCTTTACACACTTACAGAGAGATGCCCAAGGCAAGCATATCAAATTTTGGGGTGACTTTAAAGAATACTATGCATAAAGTAAGATTCTAATATTATCTCAGTAGAGGGATCAGAATAATTTTAAAGCATGTCAATTAACAAAGGGTTATAAATATAAATAATCGAGTATATTATAATTCATTTGTATTCTGGAAAGAATGTATTATAGAAATAATGCCACCTTTACATCTTCAGTATCACCATCTAGGCCCACACTGTCCATTATAATAGCCATCACCAGATGTGGCTACTGAGCACTTGAATTGTGTCTGCTTTAAATTGAGATGAGCTAAAATACACACCACACCTTGAAGACTAAGTATTCCCAAAGGATGTCAAACATCTCATTAATTACTTTGACACTGACTACATGTTGAAATGATAATATTCAGCATATATCAAGTAACAAAAAATATATTATTAAAACTAAGTTCACTCTAAGCTTCTAGAAAGATAAAGCAACTTTAAAAGATGAGGCAAAGTGCACTACTTCATAATGTATGACTGGGCTTCTCAGCCCATTGTTTTCATGAGTTGGGTCTGGTGAGATCACCAGGTCTGGGAAGCATCACAAAAGGCTTTACAAACCTAGTCACATGACCACATACAAGTTACCCTACTTCTCTGGGTGGCCAATGAGTGTTCATCAAATGAAAGGCTTGGCCTGGTGCACCACATTCGCTTTACTTTTCAACATTGTAATTCTAGGTTCTTCTTCAATTCATAGGAACTGAAAGAAGGTTGGAGATGAAAGGGTTCAGTCGTAGGATATTAGGGGATGGCAGTGGAAGCACCCTGGCTTGCTCAGACTGAAGGACAATTGTGTTAAATCAAATCCTTCCTTACCAGAGGAGCTCAGAAATGAGGTGGAAAGGACTCTGGGCCAGCCTGACCCAAAGCTTCTCTTTAAGTGTGAAAAGTGAGGATGACTTTGCTTCTCACTCCCAAGGGACTAGTAAAGCTCTAGGTTGTCCTGTGCTTTGGTTCATGGAGATTAAATCTTACACTGAACTATTTTACCACTGAAGACGAATTCAAAAAGAAGCAAGCCTTGGAGTGAACGCACATCCCAGGGCTTGCCTGAGCTTCTCCACCTTGTTTGAAAAAACATATCTCACGGATGCTTCCTGGGGTTGAATTATTGAGAGCCTTATAAGACTTGACATATGTAATACTTTAATCAATAAAGAAATTAAAAAAAAAATAAGGTTCATTTCCTAAACACACACACACACACACACACACAGACTTGAGTTACTCCAGCTCAGTTTCTAATATCTTGGTCTACTTTCTTCTAGACACGGTGTGCATCTGGCTTTTGGACTTTAGAGATTTTTGATGGAAAAGCACCAAACAATGTTGATAGAATCTGATTTTTCTTAAATCAAATTCCCCAGAAGCTCCCAAGTAGTTGAGGCTGAAATGATACAATTGAGTTTCAGCAAATCTGTTTTCCAGGATGTAAGCTGGGGTAAATGCTAGGGCTCCAGAAAAACCAACATTTGTGTTTTGCCATTTTTTTCTAGTTCCCTTCCATCTCATTTTACCTTTCCTTTGCAAAAGGAAATGGGCCTGCATTAAAATGGTTCCCCTTTTCATTTAGTCAGTATCTCTGATCAGGCTTCACAAACCTGGTCAGAACAAGGTGGTTCCTCCGACCCCTGACCTTGCAAGGTTTAGATAACAGACTGTTTTCGCTGATAGTTGGAAAACAGAAATAAACACATTCCTTTTCAGACCAGGCTCCCTACACCTTTCCCTCTTTTTTTTTTGGTGCAGCAGTGAGGGCTGACAGGGACACCTGACATCACTAGCAGTAAACGGATTTTTCAATGAGGACTAACAGAGGAAAACTATGGAAAGCCAGATGTTTTCCTTTTTCTACCGAGAGATTTCTATATCTCCTTATGCTTTGCTCTCTATCTATGTGGTATGAGACATTTCAGCAAAGGCTTCTGAAAATCAATCCAATCGCTGTCTCCTTCAATTCTCCTTCCGGAACCCCTCGCTCATCTTCATAGAGGTCCTGAGCAGTTGTTCGGAGCCATATTCCCAGAAGATTACAGGCAGTGAAGTGAGATCCAGTCTTACCCTGCTGAGTGCTTCCTTCCACGACCCGCGTGGAGTAGGGTTCGGTATCTGAAAGAAGAGCCGCACAACAAATGAAAGAAAGAGACACGAGATAATTTTGCAATACTGGGGGACCAGGCGGGCAAGTCCGGAAAGACTTCCTCCTCCGGAAAGACTTCCCTCCTTTGCTCAGGTCTCACCAAGCTTTTATTCATCTGGAGTAGCCCTTAGGGTAAGGAGGTTTTAATGACACACATCAGCAGACAATTTTCAGGAATAGGCAGAGTACCTAATTAACTCATCAACAGATCTCCAGGAGTATCTGATCAACAATAATCAACAAAGATCTACATAAGTACCTAAGGAATTAAGTGAACTAAGGTGGAGATGCTTCAACCATTATTACTTAAATTATCTGGGTAGTTCACAGTTCTGACCTTTACTAGAACTTCAAAGGTTACTAGCCTTTTTTGGGGGGTCTCTGTCCAAACCCAGCTAGTAAAGACAATGAATGGACTCCGGCATTACCCGGAGGCTTATCTTGGTAAACTTCACAATACTTTTTCCTTTTCACATAGGAAAACCTAAAGAGAAGCATGTGAATTGAATTTCGTCCTATTTCTCCCTGAAACTGGGAAGAAGCTGGTCATATACTTGCACATTTGTATTGTACAAATATTCAGAGTCTCATCCAGTATCTCCCATATAATACGCATTTTAGTTCCTACTTTATACTTTCAGAATGCTTTTATGTGGCATCCTCTATGCCTTACTTTAAAATGTCTGTCAGCCTGATATTTCTACTTTTTTTTTCATTATAGCTTCAAGGTCATGCATGGAAACGTCTTTCAATGGAAAGAACCCATCTGCTTTGACAAAAATGTATACTATATCCCTTCACCCTTACAAGGGTCTCAACGAAGAAATCCGAGAGTCCACTGGAATGCCTTCAAGCTTGCTCTTTGGATTCGATGCAATGAACAAAAACAAAAACAAAATCGGGGAGAGACAGGGATGTTGCAGAAACAGCTACCTTCTTTAAAATTGAAAATGCATGGTAGCATTTTAACGGGTGGTAGGCATCCTAAAGTAAAGCTATTGGTTAAATTTTGTTTAGCCACTTGTTTCTCAAACTTACTTTGAAAGGGCGAGGACTACGCCCTCCACCTTGCCCCAGGGTAAGGGCTACACCCTCCACCCTGCCCCAGGGTAAGGGCTATGCCCTCCATCTTATCTTGGCCATGTGCTCAGCAAGGCTTCTTCCCGGAAGCCAAGCCGCTGCTGGCCACGCCTAGGACTTCTTTGAACTGGCCAATGACAATCAAGAGAAGTCGCCATAGATATGACCACATCCTGTGTGACAAGACACCAACTTGTGCCTGGCCAATGGGCAGGGCCCACAGTCCTTTCTCCTCCCCTTTCCCCAACCCCCTATAAAGCCTCTCTCCACACAGAGTTCTCTCTCTCTGCCACTTGCTGCTGTGCCAGTAAGGGGGGGCAGGGGAGCCAAACCTAGGTTTGAAATAAATGACTCTTTGCTTTTGCATCGGACTCGCTGGCTCCCTGGTGGGCCCTTGGGAATCTTGAAATCTGGGCACAACAACTTGATTACAGAACTCTTTTCATTTTTGCACACTTAGTCACAGAGTTCCATGGTACACAGTTTGGAAATTGTGCTAGAAGATGTTATCCTTTGTTTTTCAAAAATTGTCATTCTTAATAACTGTGAGTAATAGATATAATTCCCTTCTTTCTCATACAATATCTCCTGGGGTACTTAGGATTCATCTCACAAATATTACATCTTCGTGACTATTGGGTTCTTATAAGTAAACACAATAAAACTCTTTTGTAATATGTTAACTTCATCTGAATAGGTTTCAGCTCCTCTGATGGGGACAGACCATTAATTATCACAGAAAACTACCGCAGTCACATCTCCAACATTCATCTCTCATACGCCTTTCCTTTCATCTTCATTCACTTTATTCAAGCTTCTTCCTGTTGCATGTACTTCTGATCCCTAAAACAAACAAATGAAAATCTTAATTTAGTATTTCCATTATTATTTAAAAATTGAAATGGATAGTGCCCAGGTGAGACATACCCAGGTGCAAAACCTCCTTTCTCCACCCTTTTCTGGCTGGCTTAACCTCTAACCTCCTCCTTTGTGACATGAAAAGTTAACCCAACACAAGTCTCAAGTAAACATAAATTTTTCACAACCTTTTTACAGATTCCATCTATGGGCATACCTGAAACCTCTAGCATGCCCTTTTCCTATTCTTTCTGATCCCAACTTTTTTACCCTTCAGATTTCCCTGATGGCAATTAGTGAAGGGCTTTTATCCCCTCCCTAACTTCAGGAAAAAATCCCTACCTGGGGAAACAACCTTTCTCAGAGAGGTGACCTTGGTTAAAACACACAGCGCTAAGGGGAGCAAACATATTAAAAACAGTATGCTATATACGCCAGGTCCCTTGAAACATATGCTGTGCAGATGTTTCTTTCCTGCAGCGACTGTGTCAAGCAGCAAGGATGGACCGGCTTCCGGCACCTCCCACACTGGCAGACCCTCTTGTAGAAATGTTAGCGCATGTCAGACTGATGGGGAAACCTGCAGTGAGTAGCAGCTTAGTGCTGCCCATTCCATCTGACTGCATTCCTCTGCTTCTCACACATCAACATGTCCCCCCACTGCTGGCTCCCACTCCTCAGCCCCATCATGAACCCTTGATGCACTTACAAGGTCCTTCCTTTCCTTCCTTAGAACATCCTTCTTCTTGCTCCCTTTTCTTTCCTCTTTGAGGTTCCTAGCAAATCCCCTGGGGCAGGGAGAACCCCCTTCCTGACATCCCTAATTTACCAATCCCGGGGCTATAGGTCTATACTTTTTTAAAAAATATATTTTATTGATTTTTTACAGAGAGGAAGGGAGAGGGAGAGAGAGTTAGAAACATCGATGAGAGAAAAACATCGATCAGCTGCCTCCTGTACACCCCCAACTGGGGATGTGCCCGCAACCAAGGTACATGCCCTTGACTGGAATCGAACCTGGGAACTTTCAGTCTGCAGGCCGACACTCTATCCACTGAGCCAAACCAGTTAGGGCTATAGGTCTATACTTCTAACTTTCTTTTGATGAACTTACATATACACACACAAAAAAATCTATACAAATTGTACTTACTGGTGTCCTTATAAGAAGAGATGAGGACACAGACACACACAGAGGGAAGACCATGTGAAGACACAGAGAAGGCCATCTGCAAGCCACTGCGAGTGGCCTCAGAAGTCGTCAACCCAGCCAACACCTTGATCTCAGACTTCCAGCCTCCAAGTCTAAGTAAGCCAACAAGTCTACGACACTATGTTCTGACGGCCTTAGCAAACTAATAGAGCGCTCATCTTCTGGCTTAGATTAAGATTGTTTGGGGTGATATTTGTGGGGCACAGATAACATCCTAATCATAAGATAACAGAGATGTGGCTACAGCACTCTGCATAAAACAGATCTGGGAGACTTGATGGTGAGGGTGACCAACCTGAGTTGACAAAATCAAATGGCAACATTGGGCTGCACATGAGGTGGGCAACAGACTACTGCACGCTGAGGTGGTCAGAGCATCATAGAGCATTGTAAACAAACCAGACGACATCTAGAGGAGAATTGCCAGGGCTTGGAAGGAATCAGGAACCGTGCCATCTGCACAACTCTTAAAGGAAGTGCCTGTGTTAGCTTGACAAGAGAGGACGCTGGAGGCAGAAGCAGCATGAAAACTCCTGGCAAGTGTGTGAAGATATGTGTGTGGAAAAGTTTTATTCTGCTTGGTCATGAGGTAGAGGGGCAATGGAGTGGGAGGTTCAAGAAAAGGAATGACGTAAGAACTTTATAGAAGCCAGAACAGCCCAAAGACAGAATCCACTCTTTGAAGGGAGAGCAAACACCTCCCAAGGTGAGGCACTGAAGTCTAGGTTGGGAATGTTGTGGAGGTTCCTGCCAACTGGTGCTTGATCCTTTTGGAGGGTTCTGACTAAGAATGTTCCCTTATTTTCTGCTCAGGGAATCTGAAAAATATCTCGGGGCAGGAAATGGCATTAAATACAGAACAGAGATCGTGGCTGAGAAGTAAAAGCCATCAGGATCTCTTGAGTGGTAATGGAACGGGAGAAAATGTAAGGACTGTCCATCATTCTGACAGTCAGCCGCTAATCACCTTCCCTGGGAGAACATCTTGTCCAGGGAATGTGCGAGTGTGGTGAATTTCAATAGCGGGAAGGGAAACCGCTTAATCTAGGAACTTCCATTTTTATAAATTACGAGAGGCCTGATGCCCGAAATTCTTGCAAGGGCC
>NW_006286972.1:1295993-1297811 GCF_000327345.1 Myotis davidii | reverse complement strand
CCCTGAGCTCCCAGCTGGCTGAAAGCAGGTTTCTGGGGTTTTGTTTAGCTGCTATATTTGTAACAATGTTTCAAACTGCAAGCTCAGAGGCCGGCAAGGCAGGCGGGGAACGTTGGAGTCCTCCGTCACTGAAGCAAGCAGGCCTCATGTTCGCTTCAAGCTGCCTGTCTGCCAGCTGCCATCTTGGATGGCAGTTAATTTGCATATCGCCCTGATTAGCCAATGGGAAGGTTAGCGGATGTACAGCTAATTACCATGTTTCTCTTTTATTAGATAGGATAACCTCACTTCTGTACATTTGAATTTCATGCTCAGTGGAAGTCCCTTACTCTTAAAAAGTATTTCCTTCCTCCTAGGACTGGCTTCGTGGGCATGCAACCTGTGCAGTCACACAGGGCCCTGCGCTCAGAAGAGCCCCATGGTGGTTTAACAATGTGTCACCAACTGAAAATTCTTAATTTTGGGGAAAAAAAGAGTCCTGCCTTTCCATGTTGTACTAGACCATGCAAAATCTGTGGTGGGTCCTGCTCCCTCCCCATCTTCAAATCATACTTCTCTTTGCATGCAGATGTCTTCAATTGCTCAAACCATCCTGGGACAGTCCGGGAACTATGGTGCTGGGTAAATGTGTTCCGGAAGCAACTGGGTTTTGCTGTCACTTGGGATTTTTCCTGCAGTAGCAACTTCATGTCACTTACTGGCTGTCAGGTTTGGGAGTTCCTTAATTTCAGTTTCCTGACTTACATAAGTAATAATAGCAAGGGCCTCAGGGGCTTTTTGTAGTAAGTAAATGACAAGGCATGTAAAGAAGTACTGCATGATAACAAATACTTGTTATTAAAAGTAATCCAAGGGTCAGGATTGGAGGGGCGGGAGAGGAAAAGGTTTAGGGCAGCTGGCAGATAAATGCTGACTTCTCTGGAAGCATGTCACCACCCCCCTGGCTGAGCCTTGGCCCCTCACATTCCCTCCCCCTGGCCCCACTGTGGACTGAGGCTTGGTGACCAATGCTCCTTCAGGACAAGAGGAGGGTCGATACATCTAGACAATTCTAGATCATTCTAGACACAATGAAGACTAAGGGCAGAGTTTAAGGTCTGAAGTTCTTAGGTACGGGGTTGAATAAGAAGCATCTCTACAGACCCTTTCCCTTTTTACTTTCACTTCATCCCCATGCCTGATGTATGTTCCATCCCTGTCTGACAAAAAACAAAACTTAAAATCCTGCTGACCGGTCCCTTCTCTTAAGGAAAAAAAAAATCCCCCCCCCCCAAATAAAACAAGCAAACAAAAAAAAATCGCAACAAATAAACAACAAAAAATATTTTTAAACCTTTCTTTCAAGGGTAAGTAAATGGGTCGCCAGCGTCTTCACTAGTCGGGCTCCTGTCTCCTTTGGTTCCTACTAAAGATAGAAATTCCAGGTTGCTTGTGGCTGCTTTTGACTGGAAAGAAGAAGAAAAAAAAAAAGCTTCTGCTCGCTCATCAAGAGAGGAAGATATTCTATTTCCTTTAAGCTTATCTCGTTCCCATTCTCTTTTAAAAAACGCCTCCCCCACTTCTCCAAACCGCAGCAAAAACCGATGTGCGGCCAAAAAAAACGCACCCCGGCAGCTGCCCTTTTATACGCATCGGGGAGAAGCCTGCGGGTCGGGTGAGTCAAGCTCACGGGAACGAGCCGGGAGCGCTCGCGACTTTGCTGGAGCTGAGACGTCCTAGGACTCACCTTTCCCCGCGCCCGCACTGTCCTCTCCCGGCCCCAGACCCTCGCTCCCACTGCGCCCGGGTCCCAGGCGGCGGGCGGCCCGGAGCCGCGCG
>NW_006286972.1:1295099-1295411 GCF_000327345.1 Myotis davidii | reverse complement strand
CGAGGAGGCGATCCTCAGCTCAGACCCTCACTCAGCCCCTGTCCCCCGGCCGCGGGCTGGGACCGGGGAAGGCGAGAGCCATGCAGGTGGAGCACATGGGGTGAAACCGAAAACGCAGCGCCCCCGGATCCTGTCCCCACATCGGAATCGCCGCCCTGCCCTTTCTCTCGGGCCCTGGGGACCAGGAGTCGGGACGGCTCGGGAAGCCGCCTCCCTCCCCCGCTTCCCTTTGCCTTTTCCGCCCGGGTTCACCTTCCCTCCGCAGCCCCGCCACCCCGTCCCTGCCCGATCTCCTCTGCCTTCCTCTTCCCG
>NW_006286972.1:1294827-1295036 GCF_000327345.1 Myotis davidii | reverse complement strand
CCCCTGGCAGGGTCGCGCACCGCGTTTTGCAGGCAAACTTTGTACATTTCTGCGTCTCCCTTTTGTGTTAAGTTGGAGAGATGGGAGGCGTCGGAGACCCACAGCCACCTCGCACCTTCCCCCAAGCCTGGACGCCCTGGGCGTTCGCTCGCACCTTCAGCTTCTCCCCGGGGAGGGAGCAGGTCCCCGGGAACAAAAGCCGCGACACC
>NW_006286972.1:1282166-1294520 GCF_000327345.1 Myotis davidii | reverse complement strand
CTCTCCCCTCCTGGGCGTCAAAGGAGGCGTTTGTCTGCTTCAGGCGCGGCCTCCTCCCTGGCAGCGCGGGGCACTCCGCTGGAGAGCCCGTTGGGGGCAGGGACCGTTGGGGAGGGTCCCCCGAGTCTTTTTTTTAGGGTACCGATAAAAGGATTGCATTGAGTGAAGATTAAGACGGAGAAGATGGCGCCTCTGCAGTGCAGCAAAGAAAAGCTGTGTGGAGGCTGCAGCCTGTGAAATGCACCCGCCACTAGGTGTATAGCAAGTCTTCCCCATTCATCCAACTCTCCACCACGCAGCCAACACGGTGCAAAAGGGCTATTTTTTCTTTCTCTAAAGATGCTTAGAAGTTGTTTGTCTGACAGTCGGGGGCGGGAAGGGGTTGGCGCAGGGGAGGTTGTATTTCCCATCGGTGGGTTTTTTACCTTTTGCAACCTTCCCGCCCCCACCCCCCACCCCCCTCCTGCTCCCCTACCTCGTGGTAATTTTCCAAAGAAGCTATTTCTGGACAAGTGTTTTTCTGTAATTTCACCGAGACTGTACAGACAATCACATCATTACACTATTTTAGTCCCCAATTTATGGGGTCATTGAACTTTTCCCCCTTCTGTCTTTTACCTACAAGTGGCTCAGGAACCGGCTTAGGGCTAGTTAAGACAAATACGGGTTTTTCCATATTTAAAAAAATGCGTTTAATTAAAGGAACTCTCATTTCTTCGATGACTTAAATTTACTCCTACAATTATTTTTTTCTTGATTTTTTACTACATATTAAAAAACATTAAGTAATTTAAGTCATATCTTAACCTTTATATTTGAAGCTTTTGTCAAAAAAAATATTTAACTTTTCCGAGCAAGTATTTTTTCCTGTATAAAAAGAGAGGCAGTGTGTAAGCAGCTATGATTCAGTTTATTTTCTGGCCTTTTGAATGCTTTTTTTTTGCTTTTTCTGCCATCGTTTTGGACATTTTCACGGTTATTATAACCTCTTTCAAAGATTAGCGCATTTTGAAGCACTGGTGGAAGAGTGGGTAATTCACTCTAATGAGGTTTGAGGGGGACTTACCCAGCTGTATCCCTGTCCACTGGAAAGATGTAATTATGACTTGCCCGTCTTTGTGGGCTTGGAAAACAGGTCTGCTGCGGGTGTCCCTAAAACAGAAACCAATAAGGTAGTGATAATGGACCTCAGCTTTGCGTGGAAGCATTATTACAGTGGGTTGATGCTTTTGCCTGCTGTATCCATAGAGGATGAGTTTCAAAAGCCCAGATATTTATTTACTTATTTCCTTAAACTTGCTTCTCCTTAAAGTCGTGTTTTCCTATATTTGGAGAGTTTAACCTAATCACAATTATCTGCTTTGATAGTGATGCTAATTCATAGACTGTAGACACCTGTCCATATTGCGTACTGCCCTCACGGCAGACACCTACACGCAGAATAGTGAAGCCAAGATTTGATGGTGATCTATTAGGAGTTTTGTGCTAATCAGTGATAACCAGCAGGGCACAAAAGCTTTTCTCTTGTCAACCTTAACCAGCAGAGGCGCCTAATGGTAGTTATGATGCTACTAGTACTCCAGAGACACTGACAATCCCCAGTTCTGACTGAGGAAACGAAAAGGAGCATGCAACTCAAATGATCACAAGGTTAAATAGGAATAGCCAATTGAGGAGAAAAAAAAAAAAAGAAAGGAAAACAACATGGTCCATTGCATATTGGTTTGAAGGAAAACAGGCTAGGTCTATGGAGAAGGCTTTCTCCCTGTTGCTGGAGGACCTCCTATGTTATGTTACTGTTTGTGGCCTGTGAGAGATTTCTATACAGATATTTGTGTGAAGATGAAAGTTGCCAGTCATTCTAGAAATAAGAGTATCTATTATGTGCCTTTTGTGTGACCACTGAGCTGTCGCTGAAGAAGTGTGATCAAATTCAGCAGAAATGTGCACCCTGTTCGTGCACATGTGACCTAAGTGGGGACAAGTATTTACCTTAAGAGACTTGCAAAGCAACTAGCCTTAATATACTCTTTGATCTCTGCTTCATTGCATCAGTTTTGGAATGCAAAGGTAAACCTTATCAATGTGTTTTCCTTGTAAAGCTTCAGGATGTAAGGTTTCGTTTGTACATACCTCAATGCTTCCCACCCCCACTCCAGCTCCCAAGAAGTTTGCAGAGTAAATAGGACAGGCACCTGATTATAAAAGAAAATAGAAAGTGTTAAGTACCAGGAGGAAAGAACAGATTAAGTGGGTTTCTGAGTGGAAGGGTTAAGTCTAAATATGTATATTTAAAGAATAAAGTAACAACAATAGGATGAGATAATCCTGGAGAATTTCCTAGTAGTTCATTTTCAGCCAGGTTTGTATGTGCGTCTGGGGAATGGACGTTAGATCATTTTACAGTATTTGTTTACATACCTCTCTCCACCTTTCTCCTCCCAGACAACACACACATATACTCACACACAAATAGTCACACTCACACACACATAGTCACACTCACACATAGTCACACACACACATGTAGTCACACTCACACATAGTCACACTCACACATAGTCACACACACACATAGTCACACTCACACACAGTCACACACACACGTAATCACACACACACATAGTCACACCACACACACATGTAGTCACACTCACACGCACATAGTCACACTCACCTGGGAGGGTGAGGCTGGCTTTGTTGTCTTCTTTCTTTTCCCTGTGCCTGGGTTAGAGCCAGCTAGGCGAAGATAGGCTCTTTTTTTTTTTTTAATATATTTTTATTGATTTCAGAGAGTAAGGTAGAGGGAGAGAGAGAAACATCAACAATGAGAGAGAATCATTGATCGGCTGCCTCCTGCACGCCCCCCCACTGGGGGCCGAGCCCGCAACCCTGGGCATGTGCCCCTGACCGGAATCGAACCCAGGACCCTCAGTCCGCAGGCCAACGCTCTATCCACTGAGCCAAACTGGGTAGGGCAGATGAGGCTCTTAAAAAAGGAAAGATGAGCAAGTGTGGAGATTGATTCCATTCATGTCTTTGTCTACCCATTAGTGAGGACATATTTATTTGTTCTCTTTTTGAGCCAAGTCCTGTCCCGCAGCTCTGAAGAGACTACGATGAGCAAAACAGTCTTTTCCTTCATGAAGCCTCCAGGCTAGTAGGGAAGACAGACTAGACAGAAATCATTATAAATGTATGTTCGTGAACTGTGACAGATGCTGAGACGGAGAGAAAAGGCACGGGGAACATTCTGGAAAGGAGTGGGGAATTGAGGGTCAAGGAAAGCAGGATCTGAGAGCTCTGGGTCTTCAGGTGTGACTCAGGGAGGGCATGACGAAAAACACAGCTCACTGGGCAGCAAGGAGGAAGGTGGAAAAAGTGCAGTTTCATTTGTTTTTTGGTGTTTGTTGGTGGTTTTCTACCTCTCTGTGTCTCACTTAACTGTGAAATGGTTTCCTTCTCATAGTGGGGTCCCAGAGGCAAATGTGCGGAATGGGATTGATACTAAACCCCATCTTCTGCAAACCCTTGGGAATGCTGTCACCCTGTGTCGCCCAGCCAATGTACAGATACACCCCCAGGAGTGGCTGGGGGGAGTGAGGAGGGAGGAGGTGGAGGAAGCTAAGGTGAAGGAATGCACACCCCCCTGAACGAGTAGCAAGTTTAAGAAATACAGTGTCTATTACTTAATTTTTCTGTTGTGGAAAGAAAAGCAAACAGGACCTAAACCCTCCAACTGAATTTGCAAATGGAAACGGTAGTGAAGAGGAAAATGTTATGTAACTATTTCTTAAGCTATCCCGGTTTAGCATGGATAGCTTAAGAAATAACCATTTTGGTGAGGACAGTGGTGTTTTTCTTTAAAAGAAACATTCGGTGAATTTTCCTCTTCAGATTAATTCTGATGAATAGATATGCTTTACTGGTACCTTTTTAAATGTAGAATTCCACCAAAAAAACCCTGAGTTATCATGACCGCTCTAGGATTAAAGCAAATTCATTAAAAAAAAAAAAAGTCTGGACATGTTCATCAATTATAGTTTTATGAAAATGTGATGCTTGGTAGATGCAGAGGATTCAGGTTCACATGTGTGACATCTTAGCTTACAAAAGGAAGCTGAGAGGGCATTTTATTTCGATTTAGTTTGTGTGGCTACAGTTAAAAAACACACACATGCAATACAGATTTAGCTTGAACTTTGCTAGGATTATAGTGTTTTATAAAAGAAGGTAGTGGTTGAAATGGGGAAGATGAGAGGTTTCTAAAAGCCCAGGTCTATGTGTGTGTGTGTGTGTGTGTGTGTGTATATCATGATGACATCTAGTAAGCACTGTGTGTTGGTTATTACACTATAATGATGGTGATGTAAAATGGATATATTTAAGTTTCACTCATCGTTGAAAGTTTAAAAAGACCTACATGATTTTTCTCTTACTGACTAGTGTATTTAACAGCCAGCTAAGATAGGAAATTGGCAGTTTGTTCTCTATAAGAACAAATGAATTTGATTTAAATTAAAAAACGACATACCACAGCCCTAGTTGGTTTTCCCAGTGGTTAGAGCATTGGCTTGTGGACTGAAGGGTTCCAGGTTCAATTCTGGTCAAGGGCGCATACCTCGGTTGCAGGCTTGATCCCAGCCCAGGCCCTGGCCCAGGCTCCTGCAGGAGGCATCCAAATGATGTGTTAGAAAATTTATTAAAAAAAAAAAAAAGTCTGGACATGTTCATCAATTATAGTTTTATGAAAATGTGATGCTTGGTAGATGCAGAGGATTCAGGTTCACATGTGTGACATCTTAGCTTACAAAAGGAAGCTGAGAGGGCATTTTATTTCGATTTAGTTTGTGTGGCTACAGTTAAAAAACACACACATGCAATACAGATTTAGCTTGAACTTTGCTAGGATTATAGTGTTTTATAAAAGAAGGTAGTGGTTGAAATGGGGAAGATGAGAGGTTTCTAAAAGCCCAGGTCTATGGAAAGTGTGGAATGGTTCCCATATTCATCATGTTGATTTCATTACCAGAGAGATGTCTGAGTCTGAGCTTCTCACATGTCCAGGGAAGGTAGCGTCCACACTGATCAAGACCCTGGACTGGGGCAAGATGGCTTTGGTGTAATTAAATCTTGCCTCTGTGCCTTTTGCGCTGTTGACAGTGGGCTAGCTTCTGTGGCTCAGTGTTTTTCTGGTAAAATGGGTATAATAATGTTTATGGTTGTTGAGGATAATTGAGTTAATACCTATGTAAAGTACTTGAAACAGGGTCCCAGGTTCAATTCTGGTCAAGGGCGCATACCTCGGTTGCAGGCTTGATCCCCAGCCCCAGTTGGGGCATATGCAGGAGGCGACCAATCTGTGTGTCTTTCTCACATAGATGTTTCTCTCTCACATGGATGTTTCTCTCTCTCTCTGTCCCTTTCCCTCCCTTCCCCCTCTGTCTTAAAAAATCAGTGGAAAAAATCTCCTCAGGGGAGGATTAACAAAAAAAATAAATAACTAAAACTAGAAAATAAATAAATAGAAAGACACACCACAGATAAAATTTTTAAGAGCACAAGTCCTTATGTATATTTTATGTCAGCTGACTTTCTTTAATACATGAACGTAATTCGTGCTCATTGTAAAATTTAGACAGCACATAAATGTGGGAAAAGCATAGTGTTTTTACAAAAATGGAAAAGACCCATTTTAAAGGTGTGCATACTGGCAACTCGCCACACACCCGTGTCTTCATTTTCCTGGCTCGATTATTAACTGAGCTATTAGTTGACTGTTAGCTGTGTGCAAGGAGCGATGAACAAGCTTGGTTTAGTTTTCAGCAAAACCTTTGCCAGAAAAGTGAATAAACAAGTTTTGTCAATCTGGGCAAAAGTGGAAGATTTCCTGTGCCAGCAAAATAATTTGGGTCTTGGAATGGAAGCTTGAAATGATCTGCAGGAGAGGAGGAGGAAACCAAGAAGCAGACTGCTTGAGAGAACGCAGCATTTCTGTAAGACAACCCTTTTCAAAATAAAAGAAAGGGTACCACTAGTCAGCTGATGGCCAGCACATCTTTAAAACTTTATAGTGAAATCAGCCTGCTTTTGCTCATTATACAAGAAGAGATTTTCAATCTCAGTTTTCAAGATTAGGCTATTAGGACAGGAAATTGGTAATTAAAGTATGCGACACATTGAAGAATTAATAAGCAAAGTCCCAAGGAATCTCTGGGCTTTTGTTACACCAAGTGATCACTGTCCTGCTTAACCAAAGAAAGTGGGTTCAAGTGGAGGCTGTAATTCTCGCCGCCATGTTTGGAGTGAACATCCTGCCCAGAGTAGATAAACGGAGGAATGAATGAGATGGTATCCCAACCACATACGAGTATATATGGGTCATGGAGTAGAGATAAGGAAAACTCAAGATAAATATGTCAGAAAAAGGAAAAGAACAGTAAGCCTGTTTTGTAAAAGAACAAAATCTAGAATTTTGAAGGTCTGATGGACCCCAAACAGTGTGTGTCTCTTCATTTCCATGTGGGTCTTTATCTTTTTATTTTTTTCTTCCCAAGTTCAAATGAGTTTTAGCTGAGACATTTGAGCAATAAAAGTTGGTTTTTTTCAATGATTTATTTTGTTGATGTGAAATAGTTCTGTGCCTCATGCTCTTTCTTATAGAAACTAATAATTTGTCCTATGCTCTCAATTCACATCCAGGAAACACCCATATCTTCATTGAAGAATAAAAGGCATCCTAGAAACTGATAACTTACTTTTGAGCCTTTAAGGAATCTTATGGGAATGACTGATCTGCTATATTAAGAAAAGTCATTTGTGTTGAGTGAAGAAATGTATTATTACTCTTGTTGCTTTGCTAAATTTCAAAGCTCTCATGACTGTAATGTAGTTTGACTCTGTGGAGCCATTTCACTGGAAGGAAAACGAGAGGTTTAATCCCACCCGTGAGCTAGATTTGTGTGCTTTAGACCTGACCTCTTATCCTCCGTTACCACAAACTCACCTGTTTAGTTTTTCATCTCTGCACATGCTTACTTACAATAAAATTAATGAGGCAACATAATTTTTATTTTTAAGTAAAAATAAAATAGTATTGAGGCTTGGTTAATCCCAAAAGGACTTTTTTTTTTTTAAATCTGTTCTTCCTATTGGATTAATTTTCCAAAGCATAATTATTGTTTTTATAAGTAACCACTCAGTTATCTTGTAATGGAATTAATAGGCTCATATGATAAAGATAGATGTGCACTATTTCGTAACCATATTTATTGATTTTTCGTCTTTCAAAAAAATCTGCATTTACTTTGAAGGGTGAGCCTTTAAAACTGATGTAATTATTTTTAAATCTTAGTTTAACTTTTCAGAGACTAACATTAAAACCTATCATATGAAAAGTGGTACTGGAGAGCAAATATTCCCAATACTGATGCTCTTAATTGCTTACTATGTTTTGTTTAAATCAAATATACAATTTTTCCACGGCAGTATATTGGTTTGAAGATAGACGCGATGAGTTCTTAACTTAAGAAGGTCCCATAGAAACTTGCAAATATGCAGACTAATCATTCTAAGAATAATTTATTCACAGATGTAGGGAGCCGATATAGGGTTAAGCCTCAGGCTGATCTGTGGGCAAAGTCACAAACAATTCCCAGCTTAGAGGGCACAGTCCTCTTAGCATAATTAGGCTTGACCTTATAATACTCCCTAGATCTTACCTGGGAAGCTAATGGGGCTGAGGGAAGTGCAACAAGAACAAAAACAAGTGAAACTCACAAGACCAGTGTAACTTTGGTAACCACTACCTTGTTTACCTCTCACTATAAAATAAAAGCTCAGCTTGCCTTGGGATCTCTCTCTCTGAGGCCTCAGCCAGGCACAGGGAAGATCCACAGAGACTAAGGAAAGCTAGAGAGTTCTGAACGCTGTCTCGCTGTGTAAAACATTCTTCGCGGACTCCGTCCACACCTTTGGGAACCCCTGGACCACTGGGGCTGGACCCCAGCACACAGATACTTAAGTATTAAATGAATTAGCAATTAAAAGTGAAAATCGAGTTTCTATAGATAAACTATTAGGTTATTTATTTATGTATTTAATATATTTTATTGATTTTTTACAGAGAGGAAGGGAGAGAGAGTTAGAAACATCGAAGAGAGAGAGACATCGATCAGCTGCCTCCTGTACACCCCCCACTGGGGATGTGCCCGCAACTCAGGTACATGCCCTTGACCGGAATCGAACCTGGGACCTTGCAGTCCGCAGGCCGACGCTCTATCCACTGAGCCAAACCGGTTTCGGCTACTAGGTTATTTTTATACACAGAAAAACCTAGATTTTCATGGGCACACCCAGTAAAGGAAATTGACTCCTTCGTTTTACAAATATATTATCTAAGGCTCCCTGCTCTTATGGGCGCTTACAGTATAGTAAGGGGCAGACCAAATAAAGAGGAAGTAGTGGAGGTCTTGGAAAATATGAAGTTGGGTAAGGGGTATGCTATGTGGAAGTCTGTTGTGGTATTTTATGTGGTATTACCAGGAAAGGTCTCTGATCTGGTCACCACCCAAATGTAAACTTAGAGATCTAAGAGAAGAGAACTGTATATTAGTGGGGGACCGAGGATCTACTTTGGACTGGTTAAATATTAAAAACAAAAATGGTGAGGAAGAGAAGTTAATATTGATTGCGATCACAAACTGTTTCCTATCATTTGTTTTATCACTTACCACAATGCCTTACATTTTCTAAATTTTTTATAAAGTATTTTCAGTGAGTACTCTAGCCATTTTACACTGTGGTGAAAAAATAATTATATGCTTGATTTTTGAAAGTTGAGTTCACTTCTCTTAAGTAAGATTTATTTTTCAGCCTTTATTCTAGAACAGTTTGCTGTGAAAAGGTTTCATAAATGCTGTCGATAACTTAATAATGACCAGTTATTTGCAACTCTTTATTTCAGAAGTTGGTACAGCAAAGGAATGCCTCATTCTTGAAATATGTCAATTCTCTAACTGACTGAGACACTTTCAGCTGAGGGTTCCAAGAAATGATCTTGTTGGAATAAATAGTGGATAGTGGATTTTAGAGAGAAAATGTTGTGTATTGGACTCAAACCGAATGGTCATTAAAATGAAAATTTTCTTTACCATTGTCTTTTTTAAATTTTAATTTTGCTGCTTTTTTGCCATTTTTACAGCTAATACTTACCTTTTACTTTAGCGTGAACCAGGATCAAAATTGGTCCTGTAAGAAAAAAATTGGAATTTTGTTACTTCTATTTTCTAAAAGAACTGTACTTTTCAAGTTCGAAGGTTTGCTGTATGCTATTAACTTGACAGGCATTGAAAATCTAATCGAGGCCATTATGATTAGCCTTGTATCTTCCTAGTGTTTTCTCAGGCTTGTTTTTGATGTTTTGCATTGTGTCAAATCCCCTTACACCACAGAATCCAGAAAATTTAAATCCAACAAAAAGTAAGTCAGTTTTAAAAATCCTATAGTTGTTGGCTAACTGAGAGTGCGTTTGAATGTGAAGGCCGTTCACATATTGCGACTAGTTTGAGGAATTGCCCAGGGCTCTTCTTTCAAGAGTACCTTTGCGACAAAACTGCCAAAACTGCCGTTTGGGGATCATTGCATACTTGCTCAATCAAGTATGAGAGCAGGAAGTCCTCTGAGGGTACCCAGGTGACTCAATGGCTAAAACGAAGTATAAGCAAAGGCTGCTGGACAGAGATGTCATTGCAACAGTGCCTGTCCCGGGCACGCGTGCTTTATCAGCATGGCCATTTGAGATATCCAGGACAAAGATAACGAATTCGGTAGCAGGGAGAGCATACTTAAGATAGGATGCAGACCTGTCTCTTTCCCAGGCAGTGCCTTTCCTTGACTGTATTTGTCAATTTCACTTCACTTTCGTGAGCTGGACTCAAAGGTCAAATTTGTGTCATTGCGGATTTCCTGGGTCTTGGTGTAAGGACACAGATGGGAAATACTGTTTTTCTTTGGAGTATTTCTTGTGTGTAGGTTATTAGTTGTAGTTACTGATTTCATAAATAGCCAATAAAGCAATGAGGGGGAAAATGTTAGTGTTAAGTTGTTTTTTCCTGCAGAAAAAAAAAAGGCACTGGTTGAAAACAGCATTCTAAGGGTTTATTACAATGTGTTAATTTATTTATACTTAAAAAAAATCTGACACATGACCTCATTGCTTGTTTGCTCATTCATTTCAGAGTGGAACACATAAACATAAACCCAAACCTATAGATCGATTTATTCTGTTAGCAGAAGAGGGGAAGGTTTGGTGAAGGATGTTTAATTGGATGTTTGAATTATGTATTTCGCTGTTGTGTCTCTATTCCAAGATTTGTCATGGCACTTCTGATTGACTTTCTGTGACACTGGCACTGTTTTAGAGTCATGGGTTTTTAAGTAAGTTTATCTGGGTAACATTGGTTAATAAAATTATGTACATTTCAGGTATACAACTTTAAAATACACCCTCTGTATACTCCATTGTGTGTGGTGTATTATTATTAACTTATCTCATTGTATTTTTCTCCCCCTTATCTTGAATTTTTAAAAACTTCACTTATTTTATGGACATGTACTGGATGCTTTCTGTGTTTCAGTGACAGGAGCCCTGGTATGTAGGTAGGGCTGTGAGTAAACAGAGAAATAACTCAGTTTGTGCCTTGAAGGATTTTGTAGATTGATGGCGAGAAAAAGACATGCAGAAATAATTAGGCACAGCGTGCCAAAGACTACAATGGAAGAATGTACAAGTCTTCATAGAGAATGCAGGCAGCCTTCTCTGGATTCCAAGGATGAGTGGAGGTCAACTGGGGCCTGGTAGGGCTTCCAGACAGAAGGAACAGTGAGAGTACAGAGATTCAAAATGGGAAGCTATGAAAATGTGGGTAGCAGAGATGGGATGGACTGTGGGGGATTCAGAGCTTTGAAAGTCTTGATGAGTTTGAGTTTCATTTTCTCAGCAATAGTGTACTATTATATGTTCCCACAGTGAGGGTAGCCATTGATGACAGTGGTTCAGCCAGTTAGGTTTAGGAGCTTTTGCAGAGGTTCTCAATGTCTGCTCAATCTCATTAGCAGATGGTAGTACCTAGCTGCAAGGGAGGCTGGTACATGTGACCTATTAGCTGGGAACATTGCCACCAGAAATACATTCCAGGTTCTCTTCTCAAGATAAAGGAGAGGGGAAATGTTAGGTGACAAATGGCATTCTGAGATGTAGAGGAAAATGTGTAGATTAGTAACCATTCGAACCAAACTAAAGGAAGGATTCCCCATGAGTAATTACAGTAGGTTTTTGGGATTTGCTCACTTCTTTGCTACCTAAGCATGTAGGAAGCACATCTTTGGGGAAAGGTGGAGGGAGAGATGAGGAATGCTTTTGTATTTTTATGCCAGGAACACCCAAGAGCTGAGCTTTACTCTGTTCAGTTGTGCCCAAGATGGTTTAGACTTGTGTTTCTGAAAATGCTTCTAATCAGAATGATGCAAAAAGGGACTGGCTCTGCTAGTGTCAGTTTATTCTTGCTGCTAGCAAACTATCATTGATTTGATCTTGAGACATCCCTAAAGCAACTTTGTTGTGCTTGTTTTTTGAAAGGGATAGCAGATAAAACTAGTTTTGAGGTTTTTAGAAAAGCATGAAACTGAGAACCTCTTGTGAGCTAGATTTACCTCCATGTTCAACTTCATTTCTGGTGCTACACAAGCTTTCAGATCTGTTTGTGTACACCTGTGTTATTAAAACAGAATGGAAAGAGACGTGGAAAAGAGGGAAATGATCCTTAATAGAGTTACATCAGTAAAAATGGGGCTGCCATTTAAAAATTCATTACTGACCTAATTTCTTATTCATTTCAGTTATTCTAGAAATGGTCAAATGAAGATATTTACTGAAAAGTATGTGATGAAATAAAGATGTGGGGAAAAACTGGAGTCCCAAGTAGGCTTGACAGAATCATCAAATGTTGGAGAGTGTTTGGAGTTTATAGTATCTAAAGACTTATTTAAGATGTATCCCAATAGTTTGACATATTGCCTATGATTCTATCAAAGAGGGACTGTCTAAAATACCATGGGTCCTCAAAAACTACTTTTGGTTTTCTTCTCTAAATATTTCTTTTTGAACCCTTTGTTCTAAGAGTAATCAAAAGCTTAGTTTAAGTTTGATCATGCTAAATTTTGGCATTTCTTTTTATTTTGCAGCATCTATCAAGAAAATAACTTATCTTTTCACTTTTAAATACTGCTTTCAGGAAAACAGATAGCAATTTGTATCTGGAATAGTTGTTTGTAATAATGAGAAAAAGTAGCCAA
>NW_006286972.1:1279584-1281691 GCF_000327345.1 Myotis davidii | reverse complement strand
TTGCTAGGGACTTGCCCGGCACTTGCTCTCTACCTCTATTTGTTATCTTTCTTCTATCATTGACAGTCCCTCTAGGTTGTGGGCTGCTTGCCTGTGTTCCTGAGAAGCATCTACGGTACCAGTCTATAGAGTGTGTTTTCTTTAGTGAATTACCGGTATGTTTACCGGTAATAAACTTGCACTGTTTTATGTATATGTTTGATTACATACAGCCTTGTGACAGTTTTCCTGCATGTCATAAGCATTTGAATATAAATTAAAATGTTAAAATCAAATCTGATATTGTTTTACCTTTTATTTGGTGTGTGGAAGGTGTGCGGAAGAGGGGGTAGTCTTATACGGCGAGTATATAACAAACTCTGTATTTTGAGTGGAAATGTTAGGGGGTCGTCTTATATGCCCAGTCGTCTTATACGCCGGCAAATACGGTATATTTCTCATCTATTACCTTGGTCATATTTTGAATTATGTTTTTTCTCCCATAAGAAAAGTAGGTAATAATTATATCATGTGAGTTTGAAAATTTTAAAAATTATATTAGGTAGAATTTGAAAATATAAGAAAATTATATTCTTTAATTCCTGCATAATTTTCTAATGGTCATATAATTTATATAATTTGATAAACTCTTAGAAAAATTTCTCCTAAGTGTATATATTTTAGTCTGAATTCTGTTGTGCTTTTATATATGTGAAAATATTTGACATAATTACTGGCCATAATTTAAGACCAATTTGAAATAGGGGTGCCTTTCATTGCCTCTAGATTGCAGTTAGCTTGCCTTACTGACTTTGGTAGTTGATTTCACAGGAAATTATGTGAGAACCCCTTAATTGAAAAAGTTGGCAGTCCAAGAATATGTTCAGAGAAGAATATTCTCAACTTACCTGAACCTTATAAATATTTTACTGGCTGCGTTCAGTCTGTCGTGTTTCTAAGTGCACAGGCTCTTTAGAAACCATCTCTGCTTCTCTGACCATTGAAAGCACATTAAATAAATCGATACAGATTGTAATAATTAGTGGAAACGTTTTTAATTAGATATCAGAGAAATGTGGTTCGTTGTAGTTGTTTCTATTGAATTCAAAAGGGAGTTTAAAAGAAAAGATTATAATCATCTTTATGAAGTAAACTAAATTATTATTTTAATTATGTATTCAATTTAAAGGATAACGATATAAGTGCCTGTGTAAAAACATATCCATTTAGGATTATGCTTAAAGCCTGCCGTTGATAATTAAGATTTAGCCCTAGAGTAAATGAAGTGATGTTGATTATTTGAAGGCCCAATCCTATTTCCTATTTACTTATTGCTGGTGACTAAAATAAGAGAACAAAAGCATGACTTCAAAACAGTAATTTGTAAGTGTTTTATAGAAATGACTAGAGGTCCGGTGCATGAAATTTGTGCACTTGTAGGGGGTCCCTCAGCCCAGTCTGCACCCACTTGCAGTCCAGGGCCCCTCGGGGGATGTCCATCTGCTGGCTTAGGCCCGATCCCTAGGCCAGCAGTCAGACATCCTTCTGGCAGTCCGGGGCTCTGGCAGTCTGGGACTCCTCACTCCTTACTGCCCGCCTACAGTGGAGGCAGGAGAGGCTCCTGCTACCCCACTGCACTCGCCTGCCATGAGCCCGGCTTCTGGCTGAGCAGTGCTCCCCCGTGGGAGCACACTGACCACCAGCAGGCAGCTCCTGCGTTGAACGTCTTCCCCCTGGTGGTCAGTGTGCATCATAGTGACCGGTCGTTCTGCCGTTCAGTCAATTTGAATATTACCCTTTTATTATATAGGATAAGCTCTAAGCCTAATGGTGGAGAGCCAGGGAACGGCCATGTTCCATTCAGATGGGGTCATTTCATCTCAGAATTCCTTTGGGCTTTCGTTAAATGCTCAGGCCTGAATCTAAAACAATGCAGTCCAATAAAAGTATAATGGAACCAAAATGTAATTTAAAATTTTCTAGTTAGCCACATAAAAGAGGAAAAGAAACAGGTTAAATTAATTTAATGTTTTATTATATCCAGGAATACTTTTTTTTTCATTTTATATCTTCAAAATTTTACGTATAGAGAATATCTTAATTCAGACCAGCCACATTTCGAGTGTCC
>NW_006286972.1:1270510-1278897 GCF_000327345.1 Myotis davidii | reverse complement strand
GTATTTTCTTCATGTTCCATGATGACAGTAATTGCATTTTGCAGATGCTGATACGTGGGACAATACTTAGAGGATTCACAGCTTGCAGGAATGAGTTAAAAGTACATGGATATCTGTATTTTCTTTGGCAATTGTCAATTATACTTTAAAAATTGTCTTTGAACTTAAAAAATCCACCTTTTTAGCAGTTTTCTTTATATTTTTCATATTAAAAATATAAAATATCATCAAGAGGAACAGAAGTTTATAGTTTTAAAATGCTTAGAGGGGTGTCTTTTTTAAAATTATATTTCAGTACAGTTTTTGAATTATAAAATTATTACAAATGCTCTGGAGGTAGCTTATAAAAACATGCATAATCTTACCACCCATGAATGTCTGTTTTATGTCCATTCCATTTTATATCCTGCATTTTATTTCTTAACAATAAATCTCATGCCATTTTAAGCTCTTTTTAAATATGTTAAAAATTGTCTTTGAACTTAAAAAATCCACCTTAACTTTTTAGCAGTTTTCTTTATTTTTTCATATTAAATATCATGAAGAGGAACAGAAGTTTATAGCTTTAAAATGTTTAGAGGGGTGTCTTTTTTAAAGTTATATTTCAGTATAGTTTTTGAATTATAAAATTATTACAAATGCACTGGAGGCAGCTTATAAAAACATGCATAATCTTACCACCCGTGAATGTCTGTCGTATGTCCATTCCATTTTATATCCTGCATTTTATTTCTTAACAATAACTCTCATGCCATTATAAGCTCTTTTTAAATATAATGGTTAATGGATGTGTGAATCTGTTTAGGGCAGTGGGGACTATATACTTGTAGATGGGTACCTTTTTGTGTGTGACATTTCCAACTCAGAGTTAGGCTGGAAATGGTGATGTAGGGAAGGATTGCAGCCAAATATGTCTTAATATTTTTAGTACTTATTCAGTGTTCTAAATTACTGCTCTTAAGAAGTGTTTAACACAGTGGTCCTCCAACTGTAATTTAAAGAAAATGAGATGAACATAAACCATAGAGATAAAGAAATAAGGAAAACCTAACTTAGAAACTCAGTCTCTTGTCTTGTTAATAATTCTAAGGTAAGTTGTGTAGGAAAAGTTTGGTTATAAGAACTGTTAGACTTTATAGGCAAACATAGCCAGGGCTTGAATGTAGATATCGGTGAAATTGTGATTTTAGTGGACTAGAGCCATTCAATGGGAGCATTAGTTGGGTTATGTGATCACACAGATGTAAATCAAGGGTCCCCCTTCCCCTTTTCCCGCTGTTAAAGTTGCTCCTGATTTTCTGTGATTAAAAAAATAAGTCAGAAACATGTATCCTATGAAATCTTTAGGCCACAAAATGAAAGAAATCTTCAGCCACAAAAAAAGCACTAGATTTGTCTTTAAGTTTAACAGTGTGTGTTGAGATGTCAGTTCCATAGAACCCTTTGTAGGATTGTGGAGCCCATTCAGACAGACCCATATAATTTTTTGTTTATATTATTATATTTTCTATTATAGATTTTTTTGGAGCAGACTATGTTGCTTATTTTTTTCTTCACTTATTTTAAATAAATACAATACTGTAAGTATATAATGAATATATGCCACCCCCAGGAGCCCGAACCTATTTTCCTGTGTCTTCTCATGCCTCCACAATTTACTGCTCTTTGTTAAAATGGGATATAAGCTTTCAGGCCTAACTGCTTCTTTGGGACTTGCACTTCTTTTCTGAGAAGCTCCCTTCCCACACCCCAGGTAAAAGTATTAACATGAAAGAAAATGTGTATGCTTTTTCTCCTGTTGATCTATTGCCTGCCAGTTTAATTTGCATGACCCCAGTTCTGAACCTAAGAGGGTAGAGGAAAAACTTTTCTTTCTTTTCCTTAAGTATCCATGCTGAAAGGAACAATAAATGCAAAGGCTGTGAGGTGGGAGCATGCTGGGGTGTCTGAGAAGATACATGAACAATCATCCCACCAAGTATGTGTACATGATTTATCAATGACAGTTCACCTTGATGAATTATTTATTAAAACAAATGGTAAATACATCCATACTGAATAGACTCAGTTATGGAGAGGAATGCATGTTTTAACCAAGAGGAATTTATGGGAGACATTCTGTATTCTAAACATTTCAAAGAACTCTTGGAGTATATAATGCTTCGTCTTTGCCTATGCATTTTAAAATTTTAAGACAGGGAGAAATACTGTCTTACAGTTATTTTAGGTTTGTTGTGAGCTTTTCTGGTTGCAACCAAAAGAACTCGCATTAGGAACTTGGCAGTCACTCGTGTCATATTGTGATTTGTTAGTTCTGGAATAAATGCCTCTATTTCTGGCAGATGTAAAAATAGACGCTTTCTGGGCTTTTGTAGTAATAATAATCAGGTAGATAGCTCTTTCTAAGAGCCAGGCACGGTTGGAAGTTTTTTTTCGAATAATTCTCAGCAGCAGCCCGTAAGGCAGCTCCTGTTTTGCCGTTTCATGTATCAAGCTGGTGAAATGTCAGCTGGGAGATGCAACCAGCGTCTTCAGTGGCTGGGCTCCTAACCATTGAGCTCTCCTGCCTGTAGCAGCATGGGAGGATGGGTGGAGGGGCCCGTGTTTCCTCCTGGACTGGGCAGTTAGCTCCTGGAGACACAGTCATTACAGTGGCTGCTTGATAAGAAATAAGACCAATCTGCCCAGGCTTCCGTTCCTGGCTAGCCTCCCTCCCGCCACCCTCACCTGCACGGACTTCAGAGCACTGAGGTCTCTACATGTGCCTTCTCCCCCCTCTTCCACAAAAACTCTTTCCATCCCAATTCCATGCCTTCCCTTCCTCCCAATCCCAAATAAAACAGTCCAGACTGTAGATGATGGAGTCATCCAGACCTTGGATCTGAGTCACAACTCTTAATAACTGGAGTTACAACCACAGGACAATGACTTAACTTCCCTAAACCCAAATTTTCACATCTACCAAGTATCTGTAACTATGTTGGTCAGGAGGAAAATTGAATTAGGAGTAAGATACCAAGCCCAGGGCTTGGTCCACAGTAGGCCCTGAAGGAATAATGGCTCCTTTTTCTTTTTTTTTCATTTTAAGCCTCTTTATAACTTCTCTTCTTGGACCCTTCAGAACTGTCCTTGACCCTGGGAAAATGCCTAGGCTGGGAGGGCCCCGTTGCCCGGGGCACTGCTCTGCCTAGCATCACATTTCAGTGCTATCAGATGGCTGGAAGGCTTTAGCATCTCAACAGTTCATCAGTCACATTTTTGATCTCTGAAAACAGGAATGACTTCATGTAAAATGCTGCAGAAACTCTGTAGTCTGGTTGTTAGAGTTGAAAATGTCTTTGGACCCAGAAGGAAAACCAGTCGGAAAGGAATCTAAAGAATGTGCATCCAGGAGGCAGCTCTCGGGCCTGTCCACTTGCCTGCCCCTCCTGGTCCTGCCCTCCATGGCACACTCAGCAGTGACCCCGCACTAGTGACAGCTTTCCTGCTTGGACCAGCTGGAGACAGCCACACAGCCCCTGGCTGCTATCTGTCAAGGATCTCTCTCCGCAGGCTCCTTGGAAAACAAAGGGATTGTTTACCACATAGCAGAGGGGACTGGGAAGGAGGCAGCTGAGAGATCTTTCTGAAGGGATCTGTGGCTTCTAGCATCTGAAGAAGCTTCTTGAAAGGGTAGAAGCAGGACTGACATCTCCTGGACCCGGCCACACATAGCACTGACTGTGTATTAGAAATAGCCTTGACTGTATATTAGAAATGGGCACTTCTAGTCACATGTTATCAGTGTTTTTCTCTACTCAGCTCATTCTGATACTAGATTCAGGAGAAGCTAACGTGGACCTTGGGTGGTTTCGAGTCACACTTAGATTGCATTCCTTCACAAAATGAGCAGTCTGTTTTGTTTGGGGAAGGTTTTATTTTAGGGTGGGGCGTTCATCTGGATGGGGAGGGATTGAATTTTTCAAGACAAACCCAAGAGACCGCCGGGTTTTTGAAGTTTTGATTCCAGGATAGACTTTCTCTTTTCTCCATTTCTAACTTCTGACCTGGCATGTGAACGGCCCTATCAGGTGTTGTCTGTGCGACGCCGTGACACCCACATCCTGTAGCGGAGTCCAAGTGCTCTGAGGCCGACTTAGCGCGGATTAATTTCACAGTTGCCCTGTGAAAAACAGATGCCCGCTGCTGGTTATTTCTAATACATTGATCAAGCCACCTAAAAGATACTTTTCTTCTTTAAGAAGTCTCAGGTCCCTATGAAGCTACAGGCCGATCGGGTAAAACTAAAGTGCTTGTGACTAACATTAGTGTATTATATTTAAAACCCTTTGCCTCAGGCCGATTATGACATGCTCCTTTATTGCCTTTCTGGTCAGGTGCTTATTTATAAAAACAAGGCTTATATAAATGGTGGTGTTCCAGTGCTTTACGAGTCGGTTTTGGCAGTTTGACCTTTGAACAATAACTCAATAAATATTTTTCGCACTGAGAAAAGAATTAGTTAACTTTTGTGTGCTAGCAGTATGCCAAGGGAATTCAGGTAGAAACACGAAAATATGCTGATGTAAAAGAGGGAACCAAGCTACACTGTGTTTGGGAGGAAGCCATACAGAAAGAGATGTTCATAAGTATAACAGGCACCTGGGAAAATTCTCACAATTATTTAAAGTCATCTGGAAAAATCATTAGGTAACAATAGCCTGAGAAAAGGAACCTAAAGAAAAATGTAAAGGTATGGAAATTAAAACCGCATAGCACATGCAAAGACAAATCAATGGGACAAAATGGATATCTTGAAAGAAATGTGTATGTGTATTAGAAATTAGTGCAGGATAAAGGTGGTTTTCTACATCAGCAGGGGGGAAAGGATGGATTATCAATAAATAGTATTGGGGCCTGGCAGGTGTGGCTCAGTGGTTGAATGTGACCTATGAACCAGGAGGTCACCATTCAATTCCAAGTCAGGGTACATGCCTGGGTTGGGGGCTTGATCCCCAGTGGGGGGCGTGCAGGAGGCAGCCAATCAGTGATTCTCTCTCATCATTGACGTTTCTATCTCTTTCTCCCTCTCCTTTCCTCTCTGAAATCAATAAAATATATTTAAAATAAAGAAATAATATTGGGCTATGTGTCTGTAGAAAGAAGTTGGTGGTTATTTATAGAGTCTGTAACAAAGAGCAAATTTCTTTATTCATAAAGTGTTCTTACAGCTCAGAAACACTAGATATGAACATCTTAAGAGAAAAAATTAGCTGAACACGTTAATAACTTTTACTATGAAAAAAATTAAAACATATACAAAAGAGAATAATATTATGAATCCTCATGTACCTGTCCCCTAGCTTCAAAAGTTAAAAAATTCATAACCAACTTTATTACCTATTTGTATCATGTTTTATTTGTACCCCCCTGTCTCCCATTCTTCATTTCCTCACTGGGTTATTTTGAAAAAAAATCAGTCATATAATTTTATCCATATGTGTCTCATTATGAGCCTCTAATGAAAGAATTGAAAAGAAATGGACCAAAAAGAAAAAATAAATTAACAGATGTTCAGAAAAAATTAGACATAGCCAATAAACCTATGAAGATATGCTCAATCATATTAGTAACCAGGGAGATGAAATAAAAATTAAATAGATAACATTTTTTAACCATCTGGTTGGCAGAGCCTTAATAGTCTTGCCAGAATTGGCAAGAATGTGAAGAAACACATTTTCTTCTTGCCAATGGCACAGAAATTTTCAAGAGCAATCATTCGAAACTTTATGTGCATACTTGGCAATTTAGCAAATCTAGGCATTAGTATCACAGTGTACTGTGTAAGTGCCCACAGATGACCTCACTTGAGCATTATTTGTATTAAACACATTTTTTTCACTGCTTTTACCAAACTGGAATATTATACTGTCAAAAATGAAAAAGTGTTAAGTGAAAAAAGAAATTTGCAGAAAGCAGTTATAATAAATAGGAAAACAACGTTTATGTGCATAGGACATACCTGAAAGATTCAAGTAAATCTAATAAAATTTCCCTGTGGACAGTGAGCCGGGTTGGGGGAGAAGGTAGTATGTATTTCCTTTTTACATCACTGCCTTCGGTGCTTGAATCTTATTAACTGTAAGTAGACACTTGAGAGGTGTCCTACCACAATGTCCCACCTCATCTTGGCTGTATAACTCCCTGGTTCTGTCGTTCCTGGTAGGGGACCAGCCAGTTTCTAAACGGTTGTCCCCAGAGACAACTGTCATTCCATTGAAAGCATCTCTCATTGAAGAAGACACGCATTTCGATGTGATATTTAGAGTTTTCCCCGTTGTTCTTCTAAGAAATGATACTTTTATAAAGTTGTAAGTGGCAAGTTTTATTGGGTCATAAAACTAGGTCATTTCAGTGAATTTCATCTGTTTTCATGGGTAACTTGATTCTCCTATCATGACTAGCTTTTGAAAGTACTGGAAACGGGAATTATTACCTCAGGTTCATTTGACCTACATTGAACCTCAAAAAGTCACTCCTTCCATCCAAAATTTCTAGTGTTGATGCTGGGAATACTGCTTCTCAGATTGGCACTAATGCCAGCAATGGAATTACCATGCTAAGGCTGAAGAAAACAATTTGATGGAAGTATTCTCTCCCCGACTGAACTTACTATACTGAGAGCTGTTAGGTTTCCTGCATTTTAACCCAGAAAGTTATTGAAAAGAATTGGCCATGACAAAATATTTGTCGTTATCAAATTTCATATTTTCCTAACAAGTGGAAATTATAACTGACTTTTTAATGAAGGTTTTATGTACACCTTCTTAAGTCAATAATGAATGTTTCAATGACTATCTGGGTATGGGAGATTATAGACATTGCTTAAGATAGAAAATAGTATTGGTGCAGTTTCATGCTGAATTAAAACAGCAAATTGAGCCCTGGCCTGTGTTTCCAAGTGGTGCAGTGGTTCTCAACCTTTCTAATGCCGCGACCCTTTAATACAGTTCCTCATGTTGTGGTGACCCCCAATTTCATTGTTACAAATTGAACATTATTAAAGCATAGTGATTAATCACAGAAACAATATGTAATTATATATGTTTTTTCCGATGGTCTTAGGTGACCCCTGGAAAGGGTCGGTTCGACCCCCAAAGGGGTCGCGACCCACAGGTTGATAACCACTGATTTATACTATCATTCAAGAACATAAAATACATCCTGGTAATTTAACAAAATATATGCAAGACTTCAACCCATCTATTTGTCTCTCTCATTCTCTCTCTCTCTCTCTCTCTCTCTCGCTCTCTCTCTCTCCCCCCACCCCCTGCCTTCCCTTCCACTCTCTCTAAAATTCAATGGAAAAATTATCCTCAGGTGAGGATTAACAACAAAGGGGAAAAAAACAGTAAATTGAAATGGTATCAGGGATGATGCCAACCAAATATATGAAACATTGAGGATGTTCTTTCTAATTTACAAGGATGTTTGTAGTATGACTCATCTAGTAATGTCTGTATAGCTTCATAAGAGGGCAAGTACTCAGAATAAAAAATGAACAGATTAGGTTCAGCAAGGCTGCATAATTTGCCCCAAATCACAGTAAACCATAGGGCTGAGGTTGGAACCCAGGCTCTTGTGAACTTAATGTAGAAGTGACCGAACCAGAGTGCCTCTGTGTAGCTCTGATGGGAGAGTCACAAAGGACAGAAACCAGTAACTTATTATTTTTGAAGTCATCTTTGTTACTTATCCTTTTTGTTTGTTTAAATATTAAGTATTTTCCATTTAAGCACTTTTTATTTTAAAATTGATTTTCCGACTCATTTTATGGATTAAAGCTATTATCAGAATTCATTCCCATTCCACATTGGTTATAAAAGTTGGAGGTTATGGAAGGTAAAGTGGTATTGAATTTTTCTAAAGCTGACTATGACCTTAAAGATTTTTCAATTTCTTAGAACTGCAATGACTTTTAAAAAAATCATCTTTTTTTTAAATAAAAATCTAGAATTGACTCTTTCACCATAAGTTCTGCCTATTACTGAAATATAGGTAGGATATGTTTTTATTTCTTTGTAAGTGATGCTGAGTGACAGTGTCTTAATTTTGAAGAGGGGAACATCTAACAGGATTGAAGTGGTTCTGCAGAGAAGTGAGTAGGACGCTTGGTGAAAATGAGCACCTGAGCCCGGCCGGCGTGGCTCAGTGGTTGAGCATCAACCTATGAACCAGAAGGTCACGGTTCGATTCCCCGTCAGGGCACATGCCTGAATTGCTGGCTCAGTCCCCAATGTGGGTGTGCAGGAGGCAGCTGATCAGTGATTCTCTTTCATCATTGATGTTTCTATTTCTCTCTCCCTCTCCCTTCCTCTCTGAAATCAATAAAAATAAATTTTAAAATG
>NW_006286972.1:1251218-1251689 GCF_000327345.1 Myotis davidii | reverse complement strand
TAATACAGTTCCTCATGTTGTGGTGACCCCCAATTTCATTGTTACAAATTGAACATTATTAAAGCATAGTGATTAATCACAGAAACAATATGTAATTATATATGTGTTTTCCGATGGTCTTAGGTGACCCCTGTGAAAGGGTCGTTCGACCCCCAAAGGGGTCACGACCCATAGGTTGAGAACTACTGGGTTAGAGCATCGGCCGGAGCCGCTTTTAATGTAGAAATGGCCGAACCAGAGTGCCTCTGTGTCTGATGGGAGAGTCACAAAGGACAGAAACCAGGGGTTTGGTTCTCGGTCAAGGGCAGGTACCTACCTGGGTTGCAGGTTTGATCCCAGGCCCTGGTCGGGGTGCATATAGGAGGCATCCAATCGATGTGTCTCTTACATTCTCTCTCTCTCTCTCTCTCTCTCTCTCTCTCTCTCTCTCCCCCCACCCTCTGCCTTCCCTTTCACTCTCTCTAAATGTCA
>NW_006286972.1:1249535-1250782 GCF_000327345.1 Myotis davidii | reverse complement strand
CTGGGCAGAGAGCAGTCCTCCCCCAACGTAAAGCGAACTCCAAACCAGCACCCCCCACCCCCATTGCTAGCCGCATCTCGGTGCTTTAAGACACCTGAGCCCGGCCGGCGTGGCTCAGTGGTTGAGCATCAACCTATGAACCAGAAGGTCACGGTTCGATTCCCCGTCAGGGCACATACCGAGGTTTCGGACTCAATAGCCCATGGGGGGCATGCAGGAGGCAGCCAATCAATGATTTTCATCATTGATGTTCCTTCTCCCTCCTCTCTGAAATCAATAAAATATATAGAAAAAGAAAAAAGTAATGTAGCCTATTATTTTTTAAACCAGATTTTTAAAGGTGTTCTGTTACCTGCCCACTGAGTAGCTGTGTTAGTTATCATCTGCCTAACAGGTTTCCTAAAATTGATTCTCAAACTCTTTTCATTCTGGTGCAGATGCATTCGGCTTTGCATTTGCTGAAATCTGAAATGTCATCTTGATCCCAGCTGTTGTTTAGAGGCCTGGTTTGTAGGAAGCAGTTAGTGGGGATTAAATCCCTGGTAAACCTTAGACGGAATTTGACCAGCAGCTCTTTAGGATCTGTTCCTCCTCCCCAACCCTGACCCTGGGCTTTGTGTTAAGAAATTTACAAAAGGAAATGGATTGACTGTGCCCAGGTTGTGGTTGCCCATTGTTGCCTCTTAACTTGGCCCAGGGCCTGTGATCCACGCCTAAATAGCAGGCCTGGCTGTGCCTGGTGGTAGTTGGGTTAGTTCTATGTTGACTCTGTGTTGACTCACCGAGGATGGAAGCTCTGACCTGTGGGTTCCTTGTGGTTGCTGTAGCAACAGTTTGTTGATGGCAGGGAGCATTCCACAGCTGCTGCTGTAACTGAAGGTGATTGGAGACAGCTCTCCCTCAGGTTCAAATGGACCAGTTAGAGGACTTGGCTCGGAGTTTATCAGCTGTTTGTGAAGGAGGCATTGCTTTAAGTCTGTGTTTGGGTAAGGCGGAACTCTGTTCTCAGGTAGTAGTATCTTTTTGTAAGTTACAACATTATAAACGTTTATGACTGTCAAAGTACCGATGAGGTTTCCAAATTATTTGTACTTATGTAATTCGTTAATCTATGAAATGCAATTCTCTCACCAGGGTGATAATTCTCTTCACAAAACACTCCTGCTCTGCCTGTAAATTCAGTTTAATAAAATGCTTCTCATAGAATGTGTAATTTTAAAAAAGCTTTATTTTTGAAAGTATTACAT